>NW_017535686.1:189143-250380 GCF_001853355.1 Bactrocera latifrons | reverse complement strand
TGACGTCGAAAAAGTGATGGGAACTTAGAACAGCTCGCTCGAGTCGATCATCACATTTTTTGCACAAATTGACACTTTTTTCTCTCTCTATTGAGAATACTTCTTTTACGTTTTCGAAACTCAAACTTTCTCTTCGTTGAAAGTGCTATATGGTATGAGGGAGATGCCTATTTTTGATACGATTATACCATTGTATTGATAGGGTGATGTATCTTTTACTTTGAAGTAGTCCGTGCACTTAACTGTTGCATAAGCAATTCCTTCATAATTAACTAGAAAGCATTTTTGCGTCAAAATATATCGGAAAAATGTCACAGATATCTCAACAATTAACATAAATTTTCCTATTCACCCCAACAGCTTTCTTACACCCAACACAGGAATTCTCAGACAACAAAGTATTTTAAAACACCGAATMAACCGCCAGAGGGTTAGGAGTGCGAAAAGGCAAGCAATTGGTCGGAGTCCCTCAAGTAATTAGGCACGGGCAATATGCCAATTCTCTTCGTTGCGATAGAGACTTACAACTGTAAGGTACTTGCCACAGCGGGGTGATTTTATCGAAATAATTGAAATGAATGAACTTTTCATCAAATTTGTTACATTCTTGTGCAAAGTTATGAGCTCCAGCAAAAGCTTTGACTCTCCTAACAGCGCAGGAAACAGCACAGGCAGCAGCAAATAAGAATACKAACACACAGCCGCACATACTTTGAATTGCACAGAAACAATGAAATGAGTTGSAAGCATTTCATTTCATTTAAGTAAACTTTCGCGCCAATACGAAATATCATTCAACGAAACATACAACCTTCAAAACCAGTCATTAACACTGAAATCGTGGCATTCCGACTTGCCACACGCACAAATTTCGCAAATTTATTCATATGAAATGGCAGCCGTGCTTTTTCACACCCATTAGTCACCGACAAATTACCGCCAAACAATCCGCACGCCAACACCAGCGCTGCAGTCTACYGTTATTTACAGCATACTTGATAAAGCACAATTGTTGTTGCTGGCCGTACAGAAGTAATATACCGCTAAACGATTTCATCCAGCTGTGGCTAGGGTTGTTATTCCTTCAGCGTAAACTGATTGACATGCGCCCGATTGGACGCTCGATTCGGAAGCAATTTGCTTCGTCACAACACGTCAGCGCGGTGGCAGTTTTGATTAGCGAGAGTGGGTGAACTATTTAATTTGAAATTCGTTTTTCTGATAATGAGTTTAATAATTAATACATCTTCCGCAGGACCTTTCCCTCGAAAACTCGTACCGTCCACTCATCAGACGCTGTCATCGTCCATGCCTCTGCACCATATAGCAGGACGGGAATAATGAGTGACTTATAGAGTTTGGTTTTTRTTCTTCGAGAGAGGACTTTACTTCTCATTTGCATACTCAGTCCGAAATAGCACCTGTTGGCAAAAGTTATTCTGCGTTTGATGCCGAGGCTGACGTTTTGTTGCTGTTAATATTGGTTCCAAGATAGGCGAAATTATCTACGAACTCAAAATTATGACTGCCAACAGTGACGTGGGAGGCAAGTCGCGAGTGCGACGACTGTTTGTTTGATGACAGGAGATATCTTGTCTTGCCCTCTTTCATTTAGCTTTATAGACTTCTTCTTCTTCTTTTTAATTGGCGTAGACACCGCTTACGCGATTTTTGCCGTGTTAACAACAGCGCGTCAATTCGGACAACATGACTAGATTACATAARATCCCTTAAATCCATGATATTCCTAAACCGGTGGGCAGGGTGTAGTAGTTTTGGAATATCCTTGATAGGAACCTTTCATGGAAGTCAAACATCAAGGAGAGATTGAGAAAGGCATCAGTTTCACTATACTGTGTGTAGGTGGAATTGTTGCAAAGRGAAGAACTGGGACATGTTCAATGAAGAGAAAATTTATCAGCATCTGTGCCGCACTTCGGAAGCAACTCCAACTCCAACTCCAAACCACTCTAGCGTCTTTCAAGTGGAGGTGACTGTCATCATTTACTCCGATAGATAAGCGGCCATACTGGCTATGAGCTCGCTAACTCTGTACTCTAAACTAAGCAAGAAGTACATAACTTCGTAAATAATAGCATCATGATTCTTGCATTTTAGATTCGTACAGAATTACCATTAACTGCTAAGCTGTTAAGCATAACAGGCATCCTTACCTCATTTTCATCAAAATAGAAGTGAGTCGATTTTCCGATGTCCTCTTGCATTCTAGCGCTGGACCTATGGACCTCCAGAGAGTTTGGTAAGCACTGATCAACAACCAGACCAACCAGACCAACGACTGCTATAGTCCACCCAAATACTCAGAGTGCGCCATAAGAAATCTTTCGAACTACTTGCTCTTAGTTCAGTTAATTAATCTCGCCGCAACTGTAGGTKTTGAACCCTATCTAATAGGTTCATACGACGTGGGACTAAATATTTTCAGACGGTCTTTGMGMGAGCTATAAAAAAGAAKKCGATGTGGAATCATCTTGTCTCTTTCTCTTGTATAGTTCGGCTTTGGCCAGACTATATACTTCGAATCTACCGAAGTGATTATCTAAAAGGMTCTGGTGACTTTTGGTAGTTTATGGGTAACACAAAGTACCAAGAGTTGTCTCAGTGAGATCCATCGTTTAGGATCAACCCTAGGATCTAACCCCAATTATTCCAAAAGCAGAAAAAAAGATCACCTTCAGCGGCGCGGAAGGCGTAATAAACTTCACAGTAGAATGAAGAAACTTTGGCAATATRTTYGGTGATTGTAGCGTTGCGCCTTGCACAGAAATYCATCTTGTCAAAAATTCAAATTTCAGTTTGTTGAACAGAAAAGAATGTGTACAGAATCTTAGATTTTTCGTATGTACAGGCAAATCACTCAGCTTGTCACACTTATTATTTATATTTATACTATATATAATTTAWATGATCACCGCCAAGCAAAACCGATTTCAGAGAAAGAAAACCTGGCTTGTTTCAAATAAATCTTACCCAACAGATGCTCCAGAGACAGTAGCGCTTATCTTCAATAGAGTCCTTTACTTGATGATTGGGATTCTGTATGTGAAAAATATTTATTATAACTAATTTTACTTTAGTCTCACTGCTTCAGTTCTTTTGAATTATGATCCCGAGCGTTCCAAAATACCGCAAATTATTTACGAGATTCTATAGAATGCCAAGTGTGCGTACTAATTAATTATAATTAATAATACCAAGCTTTCAAGGCCACATTTAAATTCAAACTTTTGCACAATAGCGGTCGACAATTTGCCCAAAATAACTTCGCGTCACTTTTTTATATAGACGCCATCATGCTCAGCACGAGCCGCACAGAATTTAATGCCATTGTTGAGACGCCTGYCACAAATGTCGACACTGCTGGGGCACATTATTGGCTTGTATACTTATTTATTTTGCTGCCTTTGTTTGTCTAACTTTTTTGGGGACCAAATTATCGCGCCAGCCGTTAACTCACAAGCAGGCGCCCAAGCACTTTTGCRATATTGAGCAAAAGCAAAGCAAATTAAATGAACTCCCGAGCAGGCAATAACCCCTTCTGCCTTTTTTTAAGCAACACTTGAGACTTGATTTGAGATTTCTGTGGAGAGCACCGATTAAAAATTCAATGAAGCACAACAACTGCCGACTGAGWCATTGCGCTATACTTGCAGCATTTTGCCGCCTGTTCCCTAAAATGTTTGTATTTTGTTACCGTCTTTTATTGTTATTGATTTCGTAAGCTATGCATATTCTATATTCATTATATAATATTATATATTCATTACATTTCCGAAACGTCGCAGAATTTATTCACCGCTTTTATTCATTATTTGCTGCAGTAATTAAAAGGCCTTAAAGTATTAGGAACAGTTTTAAAGTAACAGAAGTAGCCATCAAAGCCATACAAGGAGTATATATGTAACAATTAAACGGAAATGTAACGGTTTGTGCAAAGATGTGTGCGATTGCTTTCAAATCTAAAATTCAGATTTTAGTGTGTTATAACTGTAAATTTATTGAGGCGTGCTGAGTACTTATAGAGGTAATATGGGCATTTGGGAAGCTGTTTACCACTTTGCCTTGCTTATTGCAGAACTTTTTAACTAAAAACAATAAACTGTATTATAAATGTATTTGTTAACATTCGGCTTGAATATACTGAGAAAAGGCATTTAAGGCGTTATATCCACTTCTTAATTTCAATATTGCGTATGGTCACATTTTTCAGAATATGCTCTCACGCATATTTGAAAGAATTTTCTTAGCTTAGTGTAATCGRATCCCAAAACTTTAAACGCTATTTACTTCGGAGTTGGTGAGCAAAACTTCTCCGAAAGGGCTGGGCCGATCGACTTAAACACAGTGTGAAAATGGATATATTAGGGTAATAACCGCGTCCACATAACAGTTATATTCAAAACTAATAAAAGTCTGGCAAMTCATTGCATAAGTAAACGCGCGTATTAAATATCATAACCACCATGGTAGGGAAAAGCTTTTAGAAGCAGGTGTTAAATTAGATAATAAGCGTGGCATCGCGCATCTATACGTGAAATCCGATATCTCCGAAACTGCTGAACAAATTTCAACCAAATAGGATGTGTGAAGATACCCAAAACACTCCTGTATCCAGTCATTAGGTGTTGATCCCACTATGCCACGCTGGATCAAAAGCCCTTTAACCTCTAGACGGATAAGAGCAGAATGGAACCACGCTAAAATGACCAGGGAAGTATGTGGAGGAACTCCCCAAGGTAGAATCCTATCTCCGCTTTTTTGAACATTAGTGGTGAATACTTTGCAGGCAAAGCCCCTAATATAGTGGCATATGTGAATCAYATAGCCATCTTAACAACGGGTAGGAGTCTACCGGCCATTAGCAGTATTATGACAACCACTCTCAATACTGCCCAGAACTGGTCATGGCAAGCTAGTCTGGCGCTCAGACCAGAGAAAACGGATTTGTTTGTATTCATAAGAAAACACAAAATTCCTCTATGGAGGTTCGCTGCGATAAATGGGACACAAGCCTCTCTCATGGACCGCACCAAATACTTTAGGGKAGTCTTGGACAGCAAACTGCTGTGGAAGACCAACGTGGAAGAAAGTGTAAGGAAAGCCAGCAATGCTTTATATGCATGTAGGCAGACGCTCGGYACAACCTTGGGCTCTGTCCCTCTCTCACACGCTGGTGCTACACAGCTATTGTTAGACCTATTCTGCTCTATTGTGCAGTAGTATGGTGAAGAGGCGTACGGAAATCCACCTMCCAGAAGATAGTGGAAAGKGTTCAGASGCTCGCTATGCTGTGCTTAACTGGAGCTTTAAGAGCAACTCCAACGGCGGYTCTTGAACTGKTACTAAACCTGCCACCTCTCTATAGACCTCTTTGCTGAAAGCTGAAGTGTCTTGGAAAGCGGGGCAGCGGTGSAAARTGTAGCCARAAGWAAGCAACTTCACTTCTACTGGGTGCCAGGCCACAAAGCCATCRATTGCAATGCTCACCGACATAGACAACTTTTATCGACGGTCCTCTTGGAGGTCGGCTACAAGAACACGATAATTTAAAATTTTTTTAAATAAGTCGCCAATTATTAAAGTACATGGAATTCTGTAAAAAACTTTKTATTACTAAATAAAATGCCTCTTAAAATAAAACACCAAAAATCGTGGWTTTTCTGGCTTGCAAGTGCACATAACCCCTTAAATCGCACCAGTGCTTAAAATTATCTACAATTCAAATTTTTTAATAATAATACACAGTTAAATATTTATGTATGTATATATATAATAATAAAATCGCCATTTTGTATAAACTTGTTGCAAGCATTTTCAGACTTCGTTAAACCCTCGCAGCACAACAACAGCCACAACAGCCAGCAACCGGAAAACAACAAGCGACCTTTTCCTAACAAAAGCAATGTTCGTATTTTTTATATCCAATTAAAAAGTTTTATGAGTACACCAACAAAACTAACAACTAAATAGTCTGCAGAAAACTGTAAGCGCTTTTTAGTTTTTTTTTTTTTTTTTGTTAGTTTTTGTATTTGGAAAAACATGTTGCAGCCAAGCAAGTAGCAGCAATAATTCGATAACAAAACAACTGAGGAAAAAGCCGCAGCAGGAAAATGCAACGAATTTCTTAACAAGCTACAGGTTGCGCGCGACTCAGTGGCATGAACTTGAAATTGGCTAACTTAGAGAAAATTTCACGCTCGAGGGCGACAGCTCGGCATGTGGGCGGTGCGCACCGTCTGCAGAGTGTCAGTGTCGAGCTGGTGCATTGCCAACAAACAAAACAAAAATAAAATAAAAAATAAAAGGATAATATTCCGTGGGCTAAAGGGATGCCGATGGTTGAAAACCTACCGCGAAAAGTTGAATAAGAAATTATTGCGAAATTGCAAATACAAAGTTTTATAAATTCACTTATATACTATAATAATAGAAAATAACATATATATATGTCAACAAAACTTATTGCATACATTTTTATTTCAAGCACCAAGCAAAGTTAGAAAACCAGCACAAGAAAAATTGGCATTGTGAAATACTTTATGCCGCAGCAGCATCCTCTACTTGATCCTTTCATATTTCGATTATGCTTTTCCTTTAAAGCTAAATTTATACGCGTTCTTTTTCTCAATATTACGTATACGCCCTGGAGATGCCAACATACTGTGGCAAATCGTTTTGACGACTTTAGCGAAGTATTCAATTGTTTACGTGCGGTCTACAAAGCAGTAACATTACTTACGCCTGTGCTGAACTTAAGCCTTGCTTTTGTTACTGCTCCAGCGCGCAAAACTGTGAGAAGTTGTTATTGATAAAGGCAAATACACCAACTTATTTATGTTGTTGTATAAAAGTTATTTGATTTCGAACAGGTGTTGCTTATTATTATGAAGTACAAAACTGTGAGGCTGGGTTTAAAGGTATAAGTAAATAAAATTTATTTCAAAACAAGCAAGAAAGTACTAAGTTCAGCAGTAACCGAACATTTTTACTCTCACAATCTGCACAGCGACCTATGATATCGTGCGTCAATATGCATATATACGTACGAAATACGATATATCGTAGGAAATGGTATAAAACAGTCTCATATAAGATATATTAGGGCTARGGAATATTTTATCACATTTTTATATAGTTTTGGTATAACAATGTATCATTACTAGAAATGTTTTCATTCAGAAACCTCTCAGATTGACCAATATAACTAAAAGGTATAAGGCCAGGCGGATGTTTGAAAATATATATATGAGGTAAATGGCAGCTATGGTTAGTATTTTCAATATTAAACCGCACAAATTGACCGATATATTCGGTAAAAAATCAGCCTTATACACTGGGGTCTACACATACGCTGTCTGTCTCGCTTATCCGAGGTGAACAATTATTGAGCGTAAGATAAAAACTTTAAGAACGTATACGGTGGTTGTGACACGAAATTGTTTGAAAATTTGGCGAAAAACTCACATATAATCAATGCAGTATGCGACGCTGCATTATCATGGTGCAAACACCAAGACCTGTAGGCCCAAAATTCGTATTTTTGCGAATAGCTTCGCGCAAACGACGCATCCTTACTGACAGTTCGGCCAGTCAAAGGACTACACCTCGATAATCGGAGAGAACTGTCAACATAATCTTGATTTTAACCTGCTTTAACGTGTTTTTTTTCGGCTTCGGCTCACCGTTGGCGCGATATTCAGCCGATTCATCGTATCCGCATAAAAATAAAATCATGTTACAAATAACTTATGGACTTTTTGGGGAGAGACGCGGTTATTAAAAAGGCAAAGCATTAACAAAAAAACTATTTAGCGATCGCATTGGAAAAAATTGTAAAAAAAAATTAGGTGGTTAATGTGATAATTGACCTTTAACAATTTCATAGAAATCTAGCTGAAATATTAGTTTGTCAAAAAAGTTTTGCGGTATTTGCGCTAGTTGGCGCTCGAGCGCGTAGTTCTAGTTTTATTCGTCGCATCGGGTCATGCTATACCTTTTTGGAAAGCTCAGCTAACACGTGTTTGATTGATTGTCATTTCTTTTAAGTTGTTCGTGAGTTATAGCATCACAAACATAGAGCAAACTACTGCGATAAAGGCAAAAATGCATCTCAAGCCGCCAATAAAATTTGTGCAGTTTATGGACCCATTTCCACCGCACAACGATGGTTTCAACGTTTTCGTACTGGTGTAGAGGTGGTCGCAGATGCGCCAGGCTCCGGAAGGGCTGTCGTCGAAAATTGCGATAAAATCGCTGAATTGGCCGAAAGAGACCTACTATGCCGGTCATCGGTCATCAAACCGTTATAAAATAAAAATAATAAAAATAAAAAATACCGCAAGACTTTTTTGACAAACATTATATCAACAAATCTCATTGCACAATATGCACCAGTACCTATATCTATTGTAGCTAGAAATGTTTTGCACTCGTGAGTTTTATACTTCTTTTATTTTTTGACTTACCAAAATAAAATTTAGCCGGAAATCTCGCGTTTAATTTCCGTTCGACTCGTTCAAAGGAATAAAACTTCTCGTTTAGCTGAAACGCAGTGCTACGCAAATGCCTGTGTTGATGAAGTGCGAAACTCAGGCGCTGCGAATAAGTTCTCATCCATCAACAGCAAGGATGGAAAAGTAGTTGACAGCATATGTGGCATTCAAATTTCTATGACATCCGCAGCCGCTTGCAAACATATGATTTGCCCGTTTCACTCCCTCGACATTCACGGAGGGCCATGAGGTGCTGTCAAATTTAATTTTGACTTAAACAAAGCGCAACGTGGCTTTGTGCCAACAAGCAACCACCACGACATCAAACAAAGCCAGCACCGCGATAAGTGACAACGCCTTAGCCACACTCTACTTGCCGCTTTGGCTGTCAATATCAGCATTAATAACAGACATGCCCACAAATGTTGAGGCAATAGTCGCACTGTGGAACCATGCAGCAACGCGACCCACTGAGAACCTATGATGGAGGATGGAATTAATTAATTTTGAACTCAGTCAAGCGAAAGAGCTCAATATTTCATATTTTACTTAGTTTGTATTTAAATAGCAAAACTATTTTCACATATAGCTACAGCATGTTCGAACTGTAATGACACGAACTAGATTAGATCAATTTTAAGGTTATATAACTTCAGTATTGAAAGCATGTGATTCAGCAGACGTCACAAGCTTTAGTCTTTTTCGTCATTCTAAATGATCTTTGTCGCGCAAAAGGCACTCGCAGTGGTTAGAGGTTAAGAGTATTGTCGTACATGTCGTACAGCCTGAAATTTCACGAGTTTTAAATCACTTAATAGATTTACGAAAAAAAACATATTTATTCCAAAGAATCTACTACTCTGACATTCGTTGAGTTTGGGCTAGATTTACTATATAACGAAAATTTAATTTGATTTAATTTTCCTCACAGATTTCGATTTTGCCGTGCAACGACCCAAGGTTTACAACTCTGCGTCACATCACGTCGCCTTCAGCGCGAGAAAGTCACACTTAGCTGACAAACGCGAAGACGAATGTACGTAGTAAGAGCTCGACCCACACACAGCATAGGGTACGAGTGCTTACAGTCGAGTTCTACTCTAGGAAAACACCACCTGTGTGCGTGGCATGCAGCGTCAACAACGTATCTCTCTGTTAGCACTTAACTTGTTGTTGTTTACTTTATCTCCCATATGCAGCATATATTCCAACGTCTTTATCTTTAATCTGTTCGTCGTCTTCCTTCCCGTCAGTATCTCGCCTAGCTCGTAAGTTCACTTAAATAAATGCCTTTAGCAATATCAAATATGCTTAAGCATCTTATGCGCATACATATACATATCTGTGAATATATATTCATATCCATTTTTTTTAAGTTCTTCTTGCCATTCTGGAAAATTTAGCTTTATTTTGGTTACTCTCGTCTAAATATGTACATATCTATTTATATATGTATTGCCGCAAGTATGTATTTGTGTGTACATAACCACTGTAGGTAGAGTTTTGAGCCGCGCTGTTGCCAACAGTTTTGAAAGTTCGCCGCCAAGCTCACTTATTGCCTTCGCTTACATTGTGCTCTGCCTACTTCTCGCGCTTACATCGTCATCTAGAAAGTGTTTGCTCTATGTAGACGCGCTAATTTCGCTGAATTGCTGGTTTAATCGATTTTCGTCTTGTCCTCAAATTTTCATAAATTTATAAAATGACAGACACCGACCTATGTATGTATGGTAGATTATTTACAGTTATCGTTGAGTAAGTACATTGCATTATAATAACACAGACTATTCATATGATGCTTACACTTTGGCAGACACTTTGCCGCGCTTCTTCTTCTTCTTCATATTTATTTTTATACTCTCGTAACTTGTTGCAATAGAGTATAATAGTTTTGTTCAACTAACGTTTATTTGCGGCAACTAACACTAATTGAGGTAGCTCTATATAGCTTTATGGACGCAATGCCGAGACGAGTTGAATTCCGGATGATTGTCAGGCTGTTCGTTTGTCCAACCGCATTCGTCCTAAGCAATTGATAACTTGAGTAAAAATAAACAAGTCTTGATGAAACACACGAGTTCGCTGGTATTATAAGAAGGTTGCCACGCCCACAAAATGATGTTGCAGTACTATACCTGTGTTTCATACAAACTTGATGAAAACAACTCTTTCTACAACCATATCAAACTCAGAATAAAACTCACAAGATGTTTTTCATTCAATTTCACAGCCAATAGCTTAGCCAATAGGCGTGGCCCTACCCACTATTAGAGCAATTTCAGCCAAATTTTATGTATAAACTTATTCTGACATTCTTAGTTACTCTGAATGGATCCAGCGACAGATGAGCTGTCATACTTAATCAGTACTTTTGCGTCCACACCGAATATCCCAGGCACACTCCAAATGGATCTCAGGATCATGGCGAAGAAAGAGAGATCCTTGATGGGGGCCACTTCGAAATAATCAGTTTAAGGACACAACAAGTTTGCAGCGTCTGTTCACTAAAAGGTGGGGTTGCAAGCAGACGTCTGTCTTAGAGCAGCTAGGATTGTGCCGCAGAGTTTTGAACTCGCCAAAGATAAAATTTAATTCCAATGAAAACAAACACGAAAGCCTGGAATCACCCGATTTATCTAAAAGTTTTGGAAGACGGGACTATGACTTTTCAAGCCCTCAGATACCGAACATGTAAACCTCGGGGCCTATAGCTCATTTTTCTGTGTAAAACTCGGTAAATCTGGGACAGAGACATTTGATATGATCAGGCTTGCTTTAAGTATTGCGTTTTAGTGGCACCAGGCCTTTTCGGAGGACCGAGAAGAGGTGGCTGATGAATGAGCAAATCCAAAGTGAAAACGATGCTCATTATCTTTTTTGACATCAAAGGTGCAAGCTTTTTGAGACAGCAGAGTGAATCCAAGCAGCATGTCTTGGGCACTCAAGGCTACTCCAGAGAATCCCTTCAATGCTTGGAAGTTCAGCATCGACGCAGAAGGAGTCTATTTTCAAAATTTTAAAGAATTTTAACGATTGGTTCAACACATTTTTTTAAATCGACTCAGTCCTATTACTTTCCGGACAAACCATGTACTTTAATTTAATGCCGAAATTGTGTGAAATTGGTCCACGATAATCCATATACTACTCGTACCTATGATGATTTTCGTTATTCTCGCATTCTTTTGGGCGAATATATAAGTTATCTTCATAAAATCTTGTGAAACATTTTCTTGAGTAAAATTGGATACAGTCAATAAATAGTTAAGACAGTTAGCCCAAACCTTTCCGTATCCCCAATATATACGATATACAGTAGTGATTTGCGAATTCTCATCTGGCTTAAAGACTTTTAGCGTGATCAAAATTTGTGACCTTACATAGTTTAACCAACCCGGAAGTAAGTATTTCCCGCTTTCGAATCGCGCGCATCGCGAGAGTGTAACAGGTTAGATGCTTCTTCACATGTCTTTCAAAAATTATAGACAAATTTGAAATTTTATAACCAGACTTGCGAAAACATATTTTCACAAAAAAATTGTACTCTTCTTGATTTTGAAACATTTTTAACTTTGACCGAGATAGCTGTTAAGAATCTATTCCTTGGATCAGCTTCAGTAGATTTCGTGAAAAAGGAGACGAGTCTCTAGTCTTTCTGATTTCCCCTAAAACTAATTGTAATACAGTTAATGTCAAATATAGTTTAATTTTTGGAAGCATCCTTATATACTGCCCGTAATTCGTTGCTCTTGTTGCAGCAATGCAAATGGATGGCTAAAGTTTTCAACACAAAGTTTTGCACCTGAATAAAATCATTTTCAGAGCCGTAAAGTTCGCAGTTCAATTGATTAAATGCGGAAAATTTCCGTAACTCCATAAAAGCTCTATGCAGGATAGAAAATTTTTCCAACAACGTTAGCGCTCGCCACTTTTTCCGCCAATCAGATTACTGATGCGTTGATACTTAATGGTGCTGAGGCGATTTATATGAACTAATAGATATTTATGTCTATTCTCGAATTTATTCGAACTCACACACTCTTACGTGCATACGAATATAAGGCGACTTACACCCGCGCACCATTGACAGTCCATGACCTTTCAAATACTTTATAAGCTTTACATAGTATATTCGTAACAGTAATGTGGATCGAGTGCTACCGCGGCGTTCCAACACGGAAACTCGGGTCATGGGACGTCAATTTAAATGTAAAGTAATCATGTCACGTGCGAATTGATTGAATACTATTTTTTTTTTTTTGTCATACCGTCAATGACTCCCACTCCTTTGGCTGGCTGCTTTAGTAAGGTGGAACAATCGTTGTACTTCGATTTTAGGTCCAAACTGGCCGTCGCAATTCGTATGCAGCTAATGCCGCTGAGCTTTTCGTGCGCGTGTGGCTGATTTAGCTTTCAACTATGCGAAAGCTCTGTTGTGCTTTACCGTAATTCGCACTCGACCGCCGCCTTGGTTGAGCGCTCGTATACCCAGCTAAGAACATGTGCGTGAAGGAGCGAAAATTGCTTTTGATTAGATTAATTAAAGCCGTTTACCAGATTTTTCACGCAAATTAGCTTTTTTGGCAATTAGCTGCAAATCGGATATTTTATGTTACATGAAATGGACTTCTGGTTACGCACAAAACCACGCATTTGATTTATATTGAATGAAGATTTTAATTTGGCGCGTCGTCATTAAGAGTAAGGAAATGTATAATGGTGATAACGAGTAAAAAAAAAGTCTAGAGAGTCACAAATAATTAGAACTTTTAATGTTTTAAAGCTGTTTTAAGATTTTGTGATACTTGTAAGGATGCTTGTTAAGAAGACCCTAAAAAGTTCATAAATATATAAAAGGACAGCGTGACGAGCTGCATCGATTTATCCATGTCCAGCTGTATATAAGCGATCTGGCCTCACAGTTCGATCTGAAATTTTGCTAACGGTCTTTTCTTTCCAATTCTGCTCATTTGTCGGAATCGCCGATATTAAACCACTATAGGATATATCTTCGATACCAACTGACCAATCAAAATTAAGTTTCTTTTAGGAAAGCTTTTCTTTGACAAATAATCTTCATAGAATTTCGTTTGTTACTTTATTTTGTAGTTGATACTGCTGTAGGTTATGTTAGGTTTGATCACACTGGCCGGCTGCCATGCCGTACATAGACCCGATGGAGGTTCATAATTAATACCAGCTGAAGTTTAGAGATCTATAGAGTGCCGTATATAAACAGAAGAGGTGTTCCAGCGTCTGTACCAGACCTACTTCCCTGCAGTTTCTACATATGTCTTCGTTAATAATATCCATACGCGTTCGCATGTGATGCCAACAAGTTGTGACCTGTGACTAGGCCAACAATCGTCCCGCCGTTTTTTCGGGACCGTGTGAGTAGAACGCTTGCTTGGTTTCATTCCGCTCTCTTGCATACGATCTTGGCTTTCCAGCATGTCATTAAGGCATTCCATCTCATTCTGGCATTCCATCTCATTCTGGCCCGTCTGTCAGCACTTTCGGCATTCATTGTCATTGTCTATGTTGTCGTTGTAACGGATACCTAATCCCCGTTAGGATGGTAAGAATCGACGTCATTCACCGGATGGCTCAAGAAACGTGCCGTTTTGACAGAGTCGGACCAAACGGAGAGTGATGTCAGATGTGTGGGAATGGTGGGGCATGCAAACAAGTGGCCAGTGTCATGCGAAGACTTTCGGCGTCTATTCTGGATAAGTAATAATTTAACTTGATACAATATCCAGAACTTCTTTCTAGAGCTCTTCGTCTGCTATGGGTGGTAGTTTGACTTCAAATACGTTATTCACTGAAAGGGAGTCGGCGAAGGTGTTGATGGCTCCACTGTGAATGGCAGTCAGTCCGAAGTCTGGCCGGCGTATTGTCTGATGTTGTTGACGACCTCTTGATGTTGCTAAGATTGTCATTCTCTATTTGCCCGTTGCCCGGAAAGCCCTGCGCAAAGTAAGCTTTAACAGATTTTACTTATGTCAATTTTTCTGATGAAAAAAAAGGATAAACTAGAATAAAGGCTTTTAGCTTTATAAAGTTCTCTAGAGGTTTTATTACAAAACCTTTTTTAAGCCGTAGAAAATATAATATTTAACTCCACTACAGTCTAACTTTAATATTTTGCCAATAAAATTGGTCACGACTTCGATTTGATAATGCATTCTTATAATTTGTGAACTTAATTGGACCTAATCTAAATTCAGTGATCATTTATTTACACACAAGCCAGATGAATATTGTTCCTACAATCCTACATACATACATGTATATACACTCCCAGGAGAGTAACAAAATAAGCAGCAATTGGTCAAAACATTGCAGTTACATACTAAAATGCTTGCTTTGGCATTTGAGTGAGAAAAAATTAAGTTATCTCCCAGAATTTTTCGCAACGTATTTCGAATAACAAAAAAACAAATACTGGCAACAGAATAGACTTGCCAATCGATGGCATGCCCACAATCAGTGGACCCCAACAATAACCAACTTTTATGACTTCCAGTGGCAGCAGTGGCAAAAAAAAAGTAACTAAAAATACGAAAATAAACAATACGAAATTTTTTGTTTGAAATTATGAAAAGAAATGGCTGTAAAGCAAATAAACGAATATATCTAAGGGCAGCAGCGCACCACACCTTGCCAGACCCTAATTGAATTGCTGAAACTTTAGACGAAACTCGAACATTTGCCATCGCCGAAAAGCGAAGGACGCCACTTTTGTTGAATTGCCAGCGTTTGGCAATTGCTGATAACGACATTCATCAGCAGGACCACGATGCCAATGCACCCTCGCCCCATACGCAGCCATACCACAGGCACACTGGTGGCGACGCTGGTTTTCGCATGCAACGATTGGCCCGTAAATTATTGTTTGCTGGCCTTTTCTTATTTCATCGACGTGTGTTCACCGTTATTGCTGCGTGCAACTCGTGCAAATGAAGTTTTTCCAAACACTAGCAGCCTCAATTCCATGCCGCCACCCCCCCACAGCAAGCAAACACTGTTTGGCAATCACAAAGAAAAGTAAACAAAAAAAACCACAATAATTTTGTTAGTGTCGCCATTGTTTGCATGTCGCATGACACAGCCATACAAACACCCACACACACAAATAATCACAAAAGTGTCATCATATTTTTGCAATTTCACACAATTTTTTAGAACTATACCAAGCCTGGCCGCCATCACTGGCCGAATGCCGCTGTTAAAAAATATTAGAATTTGGGCTGTGGCGTTCGGCGCGGTTCGCAGAAAACCCGTTAGTTTTTCAATTACGCCATACGCAGATTACGTTGATAGTTGCCTCATGACTGTGTTGGTGTTAGCTGCACGCTGCATTCCAAATCTAAATGCATTCAAGCGAGCCAGAGCGGCGTTTACGTTAGGCGTTGCCTAGCGCCAATCACATGTGTACGAAGGAATGTGTTTGTATGTAGAATTGCTCATCGAGCTGTGGTTGAAATTCAATCCAATAAAGCTAAAAATCGGATGGAGTAGAAAGAAATTTTAGTCGAAATACGTCGCTTTAAACATACCCCGTCGGTGAAGGCTATATATAATACTATTTTTGTGGTACCGATGAGACTAGGGTTAGGTTAAGTTAAAAGGTCGATCCTAAGAGGATTCTCACTTGGACAACTTAGAACGCCGGTCCATTAAGTTACCTAAAACTATAATTCCAAATCGACAAAACGCCTTAATCCTATCACAATTTTTTGAGACAGCTGATGTCAGCTTCGGCTATGTTTCCCTGTTCATTGAAGCTAAAGCTACCGATATGTTTCAACCTCAGCTTGCAAAGCAAGTCAAAATAGGAGAAAGTACTGAATGTCTCCATTCTCAAACGAACAAGAGCGCAAGGTCGTCTACCAGCGTCTGCTAAGCGCACGCAAGTGACATTGGTCCAGTGCTAGAACGCAACAGGCCACTCCAACTCGGTCGCATTCAGATGTAATCGGGGCAAGATCATGGTTCCGCTATGACCAGGCACTCAAACGAGTCTAATGATGAAGTGGCTTGATAAACTTATAGTGAAGAGAGACACTCCTTAATTAGCTTTGAACGCAGAGTTAGCGAGCTCAGCGTTAAGCTCTGCTGTCAGACTAAATGCTCACCTCAATGATAGAGGCTGCACATCGTAGCAGTGCATCTACCGCCACCTTCATAGCAGCCGGTAGACTAAAGCTACGATTTACGAAGAGTTACTTGCAAACAACTCCGTATCCAACCTTCCCGCCTAGCTTCGACCCATCTGTGAAAAAGCTCACTCTGCCTCTTCTCCAACGACTCCTCCCCATTCACTTACCTCTCGTCGGTATGTGAGCAGAGAAAAAGCCGCCACGAAAAGCCTCTGCGAGGCAGTGATTCAAGTTTCAAAGAAAGCAGTTGAAGGTCATGTCGTTCGAATGGACGAAAACACTCTCAAAAGCTCTGAAAGTATTCGACGCAGTACCAGCCGGAGGAAACAGAGGATGAGGAAAACCTCCACTCCCTTGGAGGGATCAGGTGGAGAAGGACTCGGCTTCGTTTAGAATCTCCAATTGGCGCTACTTTGCAAAAAGAAGAAACGAATGGCGCGCTGTTGTTAACTCGGCTTTAACCGCGTAAGCGATTTCTCCGGCAGTAAAGATAAAGATGAAGGAGGAGATATTTTCGGCGTGTTCTTGTTTGACCCCCATTCATATCCAAAACTACACTGAGCCTTAGAACCCTGCAACACCAATAACAAAAGATTATTTAGAAAAATCAGGTGACTGACTACGATCGTCCACTTTTTTCATGGGTCTGCTCGCAACGTGAATTTCAAGTAAGTAAAAATTTACATTTCTAATAAAAAAAAGAAATTTCTGCAAATTCATTTAAAGGCAAGAGTACATAATAATTTCAAGGCTATACTAAAGGCCGCGCTGCTCTTATTGTGCAATAAATGCGCTTGGTTTATCCCATTCGCTATAACTCATATTCATGCAAGTGGAAGCGCATCCCGAGTCCATTGTCTAAATTATTTAGTGCATATGTGAGGCTGCGCCATTGCATTTACGACAATATATGATTATGTGCGTTGTGTTTGTATGGGCGAAAGCGCGCATCCGCAGAATGAAAGAGGCAAAACTTCCTTGAACAACTTATGCCATTTCCGTTTCCGTGAACAAACAACAAAGCCAAACCGGCGTGCAGGCGTCCAACAATAGACAACACAATCAAGGCGGCAAACGCGACAAGAACTTCCATAAATTATGGGCACACACATACGCGCCCAAACACTTACAGCAAATGAAGAGGCAGGAGGTTGAGAATTAGAAGAAGCAAGTAGGGAAATAAGAAGGCTGCAACCACAGTAAGAATACCTAGGTAATGTATGGAGATGAAGATGGAGAGACTAGGAGAAAAACACTCGGAAGACATTGACGCTTTGTTGACCAAGAATAATGTTTCGCAGCATTATTTTCGTGTAAAGAAACTCGAAACTTTTCCTCAACTGCAACACCTAAATGAAGTTTTAGTAGACCCGCAAATATCAGCGTCAAAATGTCAACAGAACACGCCAAGCGAGACGATGGAAATGCGACGATGAAAAGGTGTATGCTAGCATGTTGTGCCAAGCAAATCGCAAAGAAGAAACGACGCCAAAGGAACGATGAAGTGGCAAAGAAGATGAGCGTAACTTTTTAAAAGTGCCAAAGTTTTATATTCGCCACAAATACTTAGATTACCAAAGCGGCACGCTGGCAGACTCGCTCGCACCAACCGCCATCAATACATGAAACTTTTTTTTAAGTGTGTGTGTGCATGTTGCAAATAGAAAATAGCGGGTTAATAAAGTAAGCGGCAAGTGGGCGATAAAGGCGAACGTAATAAGCGGCAGTGAAGAAAAATAGAAATGTTTATGGCGCCAGCAGATCTGGGAGAGTGCGAGGTATGTTAAAAAAAATGAAGTGAGGAAATGAGCAAATGTAGCGTAATGGTAGCTGAGGGTGCAACTGGAATGCGCCAGTAAGCAGCTTACTTTCAGCGCCTCTGTGTGTGTGCGTGTGTGTGTGGCTGCTGCTGTTGCACGCATAATGTAGCTGGACGCAGAATGCATGCAACTCATACAAGAATGGCGCACGTTAAGTAGCTTGACTTCATGGCTACTTTGGTCATTGCCAATGTTTTGTGGCAAGTGACTCATTGTAATATTTTATGGTGTTTTCGCATAACACGGTACTGCGTTAGCATTAGTGGCAATAAGCGCGCCAAGCTGCTGCAAAAATGTGCCCCACAATTGCTATACACATAACTTCGCATATGAAATGCCTTACTTTATCCGACTTTACTTCCATTAGCCAGCTCTAATAAAGCGTTGCCACAGGTGGCGACAGGCGAAGGAAAACCTAACAAAGCGTAAATGTTGTTGTGCGCAGAGAAACAACTCAAATTATAAATTTAAAAATAAGATATTATGAACTTACATATGTGTTGCGCGTTTCAGGGTTGTAAATATACTCAATTTAAATGATTTCATATATACTATTGTTCCCACTTAACGATTCATAGCTTCGTTAAATAAAAAGTGGGTTACGAGCCGATTACCTATATTTAGGTACCTGATTATACCGTACCACAAAAAGCGACAACCCACAATCTGCTACAAGTACCTATGGATAAGCCTCCTCAACACCGCTTATAAGATTCTATCAAGCGTACTGTGTGAAAGTTTAAAGCATGCAATCGTCAACAAACTGATTGGACCTTATCAGTGTGGCTTTAGACCTGGAAAATCAACAACCGACCTGATATTCAGCATGCGCCGAATCTTGGAAGAGACACGTGAAAAGAGAATCGACACACACCACCTCTTTGTCGAATTCAAAGCTGCTTTTGACAGCATGAAAAGGAGCTGCCTTTGTGCCGCGTTTTCTGAATTTGGTACCCCGCAAAACTAATACGACTGACGTGGAGCAATATCAAAAGCTCCATCTGGATCGGAAAGGATATCTACGAGCACGTCGATACCAAACGAGGTTTCAGACAAGGCGACTCCCTTTCGTGCGACTTCTTCAATCTGCTGCTGGAGAAAATAATTCGAGCTACAGAAGGCTTTGGTTGATCAACAATAATTTCAATCTGCACCAAGGAACTCAACCGTTACAGCGTTGTTTGTCAAGGAACGAGGCTAAATGAGCCGAAAAGAGTTTGTTACCGACGAAAATATTAAAAAATTGCACAAAATAATTTTGGATGATCATAAAGTGAAGTTCCTCGAGATAGCAGTCACTCCAAAGATATCAACTGAAAGTATAAATCATATTATTCACCAATATTTTGGTATGAGAAAGCTTTATTCCATGATGAGCTGATGATTGGGAGCAAGGTTTGGAGATATGTAACAATAGATAAAACATGGCTTCATCATTTCACGCCGAAGTCTAATAGATAGTCATCAGAGTGGAGTGCGCACGATGAACCCGCTCCAAAGCGTGAAAAAAGCTGGCAGGGTTATGGCGTTTGTATTTTGGGATGCCCATGAAATACTTTTTATTGACTACCTTCCAAAAATTATAACCATCAACTGCTAATATTACGGCTATTTCCTATTTTCAATTCTCAAAAAAATGCTCGCTGGGAAGACATTTTCGTCGAATAAAGAGGGGTTCGCCGAAACTGAGACATATTCTGATGCAAATCAAAAATCGTACCACAAAAATGTTATCGTTTTACCATGTTAAGCCGATTCAGCCCCTCGCAATGAAGATTTCTATAAATATATACTTTGTAGGTGCTCTGGTATTTTCTTCTGGATGTTACAAACTTCATTAGATACCACCATTCCATATTGGATTATTGAAATAACATATTTTGGACCATAATATTACTTACATCCCAACATCTATAAAGATCATATTGACAGATGAATATGACAATATTTATCCTCTCGGCATTATTTCTAGTTGTTTGTAATGTTTAATGCCAGAGACGTGAGGAGATGCATCTCAATTTTCAGTTAAACGTTTTGTTGCAATCCAATGGACGAATAAAATCAAAGCCCAAATGACAGCAAAGGAAATTTTAAGAAATATTTGTACAGTAAAAATTTGTGAATACGAGAAAGATATACCAGAGACAACACTACAAATATCGATTAGAGCGTTCTTGGGCTTCACCTGAATATCAAATGAAAATATATTGTATTTTTCTATTTCCTTTTTTTTTTTAATTTGTTCGGCGATGGATTTTCGTCGCTTAGCCACCTGTGGTGTTTTACATTTGATGTGCAACACGTGGCCAAATCTTTTAAGGCAGCACGCTGTTGGGATTTACGCTTTGCTGAGCAAGTCGAGTTTTTACATTTAGCTTGTTTTTGCTTTTATTGTTATTTACACTTGTGTGTGTTGAGTGGAAAGCCGAAGAGTATATTGTTCGGAATAACAGTAACTCACGTAATTTATAAAACATTGCATAAATTTTCGAAAACATTTTTTCATTTCGATAAAATCGAAATTTAACTGAAGAGCAACCAATGCAACCATTCAAAAGACATTACCAATGCGTTCAATTACAGAGTTCTACGAAATGAATCGAATCAACGCTGGCTGGTATGTTTCCTGGCATCGTTGCGCCGTTCACTAGGCAAAGAAACACAAAAAAATGAAATTCCAATTTCTACATGAATTAATTGAAAAATGCGGAATTCGCAAGCACAGTTGGCGAAAGCTGACATCTGGATATACGAATAATTTAAGCAAAGCCGCACTGAGTTCAAATTCAGAGATGGGTGATTGAAACGCCAACATCTTCTGAGACACGCAATACAAAAGCAAAAAAAGAAGTTACCTACTCTATTTTGGCGGAGCAGATGAACTGAGATGCTTGAGTTCAATATCACAAGCTCACGTTTCAATGCATCACACACATAACAAGGGAATAAGCGGCCGCAGGCTGTCTTTCAGGAAAACGAAGAAGAAGTTCAAGGCTGCGACCAACAGCTACCGCAAATTCATACAAGTTCAAGGAGGCACACGCTTTCTTGTACCACAGCACTAGATCTGGTTGTACAGCAGTTTCACATCGGCAATGCAGTCACCAATATAACTTTCACAACCATATTGCGTGTACGCCGTGGAGCACAAGTGAAATCTAAGAAGCTACGCGCGCAGTCATTGTGGACTACAAAGCTTACAAAGGCATTTGCATTGTTCAGTCTTCAGAGACAGTGCACAGGCGACAATGTAGAATCAATGCGGCGCAGAGATGAACTGCAGGCGAAATTAAAAATAATAAAGTCGCATTGAAGGTAAACGCAATACCATTGACTCGGTGTAGTATTGCAGTAAAATGATAAGCACCGCAGGCACACACACTCGCTGGGACAGTTCGTCTTACTTGTTTTTGAAGATTAAGGTTTCATTCTACATAAATAAATGAGTTTGATGATTTGTTTTTTGTTTTCAATATGCTGTTTCACTTTTTCCTTATTATTATTATTTTTTTTTATTAAATTACAGGGTTTGTTCGGCAAGTAATAGGACTGATTTTCTCCTAGCGTTCCTAGCTAACGAACGAGCGGCTGGTCAGTTGTCTCCGAGCACGTGGAGAGTCGCGCGATGAGTTTCTGTAATTGGTGCAAGCCCAAAATGTAGCGTTAGTTTGAGCAGAAGTACGCGATTAAAATCTATGTGAGTCTCGGAAATCTACGACAGAGACGTTTTATAATATATATTATTACCTAATATATTATATTATATGTATATTACTAATATATTATAATTATATTATAATCAAGCAGGCTTAAGCAGATGTTGTTTTAGCAAGATATGGCGTGTTTCGGAGGCACCAGGCCGGAGAGAGGTCGCTGGTGAAGACCGGAAGAATGAGCAAATCCAAACAAAACATTGCATCCGGCTCACATCGCCTTTCTTGTAAACAGTCCTACAGCAGAGATTTGCAAAGTCCGTATTCCACCGTACATCCACCCCCACATCCGCCCCCGGGTGGCCGGTCGGTGGACATTTAGACGCCTTTACACATTCAATAATAAATTCAATAAGCGAGTAGGGTTTATGGCTTGCGGTGAACGGCAACGCCCGCCTCGCTCTACATGAGGATGGCACTCCACTAACAACAACATTTGGATGCACAATAGCTGGACCGCCAAAACGCCCAGCAGAGCATGGCACAAAGACGCACACACGTCCAACAACACACAAAAGGCATATTTAAAATTCAAAAGTGCACTTTATTGCCTGTAAGTGTTGCCAATGTGCCGAACAGTGCGATTTGTGCATACCAATCTTATCGTAAATCGTAAAATGGTTAAATGGTAAATGGTAAATGCTAAATTGGACGTTCAAGCGTGTGCCGCCCATTTTGGCGGCTCTTTAGGGCAACGCCAAGTGCCCGCCAGAGATGGCTGTCGCACCGCAAGGGGAAGCGAAAGGCGTACACAATGGACCACAATGATTTTTATGGCCAAACAAAAAGTCAAATCTATAGCCGGCCGAACAATTGCTCAACATACAACAAATATATACATATGTATGTATATGGTATGTATGTGTATTTGCCTATTGCTTTTTTCCTTTTGTTGACGCGCTGCAGATTGCTGGCAGCGCAGCGGGTGCACATCGAGCAGCTGCAGACGAGTGCTGAAAGAAAAACCAACGCAAACGAAAGAAGCCCAACTGAGAAAGAGAAATATTTCCATATTGGATTAGCGCACACAAAGAACGCGGTCATGCAGAGCAGTCGGTAAGGATTCGCACCAAAGACCATACCGCTCAATTCACACCGAGCAAATGAAAAAAAAACAAAAACAACACCAGCGCAATGGCAGTATAACGACAGTTCGGTTCAGCCACATCCGTTAGGCTGTGTATATTCAACACACAAGCAAAGATGTGTGTGTTTGTTGGATGCAAGCTCATAGATTTGCGAATTGTTTGCTTTGGGGCATTTTGATGTGCCGCTCGATAGTCGGGCGGGAGCGATTACAATGTGCTTGAGGTTGCTGGTACGCCACTTTGGGCATTTCGAATTATGAATAGTTCATCGGATAATGCGGCGGATAGTAAATGGCCTCTAGGGCGACACAAAGGAAGAGAGAGTAAAAGCGAAAAAATAAAGTGCGAATATTAAAGCGATTTATTACGAAATCAGATGTTGCCAGCAAATGCCGCTGCCTGTTGTGGACTGGTGGGAATGTAGGAATAGCAATATTTAAGCCTTCGTTCAACTGAGTTTTACACGAATTAAAGTGAATATCACTAAAGTAGTCTTTTGAGATTGAAATGTAATTGTTTTAGAGCGACAATTTTTTATCTGTTATAAAGATCAGAGATAGTTTTCAGAGCGTAATAGAATTGGCATTCTTTTTACTTCCGACTTTGGGATGACGGTTACACAACCATTTTGTGATGTACGTACATATGTTTGTATATAGTCAGGAGCTCTATATCAATTTCAGGTTTCAGACTTCCTGACTATTGTAGTGTTTTTCAAGCCGATGTTTCTGTCAGTATATTTGCTACTTCGCAGTGCAGCCTCTTCCAGAGAAGTGACTATACACTCTAATAGCAAGCCTCTGATAGCGTTTAAGGCTGGTTAAGGAACCTCATTATTCATGGCATTTTCATAAGAGTAATATGAACGCCAGACCACAGCGGTTTATAGAATGGTAACAGTTCGGTGCTCCACTCAGCTCGTGTGTTCGACATACTACTGGTTAGTTGGACTACCCGCGAATTTGGTCCGCGCTGAGGTACCATACAGGATTTTTTCGGAAAGTAATATGACTGAGTCGATTTCAAAAAATTTATTGAACCAATCGTTACCATTGTTTAAAAACTTTCAGAATAGGCTCCTTCTGCGTCGATGCAGCGCTGCCAGCGCGTTTGAAGGCGTCACGGAAGACTTTCGTTATTCAAGAAATGGTGGTCACTTTCACACATGCTCAAATTTTCTTGGCATACTGTAACTAGCCACAATTTCTGGTTGTCAGTGAGCACTTTTGGAACAATCTTCGCGTACACCTTGCGCATGTCAAGTGCTCCGTCACAATGCCCTGAATGATAGTTAAATTTAACACATGGACAATTAAACGAATACTTAGTCGACACTCCGAGTTCAAAACTTTGCGCACATGCGTCACATAGTCGGCGTTTGTCCCCCAGCACGGTTTTCATCAGCGACTTCTTCCCGGCTGCCAAAAAGGCCAAGTGCCACCGAAACACACCACTTCTTGCGGAGGCAACATCTGGGTAAGCCTGCTTGATCACACTCTGAAATGCAGTCGCGGCAGAAGAAAATCAGTCCTATTACTTTTTGGACAAACCCTGTAGACCCAAGATCGACTCTTCCTATTTGTGGGTATTTTACGCCCTTTCAATATCCAAGCTGTAAGGTTTCTCCGGAGCGGTCGTTTGAACTTGCTGAAAAGCCAGAAGTCATACGGAGCCAAATCAAGCGAATACAGTGGTTCTGGCACGATATTGGTTGAAGATTTGACAAAAAAAATAACGACGAATCGTGGTACAGAAACCAAGAGTTATTAGCCCATAATTCCGGCCTCTTTATACGAATAGTTTCGCATAAACGACGCATAAAAAACAAATGGTAATCCTTGTTGATAGTTTGGCCTGTCGCAAGGAATTCGGAGTACACCACACTTCGAAAATCAATAAGCGACTTGGTTTTTCTAGCATTTCTACACAGTGCATTAAAACGTCAAAGACTTTCAATTTTTCCATTAAGACATTCTACCAAATTCACCTGAAGTCAATTTATCCAAACGAAGAAAGTCCAGAAGTTTTCAGTTCATGCAGCACGTTTCACGAGCTAAGCGCCTTCAACCATTCTATTCGGAGACAGTGGATGCCTAGCCAACACCCAACTGTCACTGCCCATAACAAACACAAACGCCCGAAATTTTCCTTACACTTATTTCACACTTTTCCGTATTTGACAGCAAAGGATCAACTTGTCGTTTATTGTGTCAATTATCATTAAGTCCATCCGCAAGACAACACAGCGATACAAGTGTGTTGTTTTTATTGTAATGCTTGTAAATTATCGTTATTGTTATTATTGTGCCAGATTGACTGTACATAAGTATAGCTCGGCTTTGGTCTGCCAGGCATTTTGACACTTGGCTTCGCAGAATTTGTGGCTTGCGTTGAACGGAAGTTAAATACTGTTATTTACTTGCTCAATTTCAAGTAAAAGGTTTTCCGAACGAAGTTGTTATTGTTCTGGTTGCATGTTTTCTTAAATTAGAGTCTTTATTACATCGGATGTCACAGGTTCCGTAGAAATTGTTGTTATTAGTAAAGCTGAAACGCTTTCGTTTCGGAAATACTAAAGACAATGAATACTCGTGCCAGTTACAGTTATTTTATTATTAGCCAAATATTACGATAAAACTGCTTACATTTATAGCGGCAAACAGTTTCGTAGCGATATCGCCGCCAGTAAAGAAGAAGAAGAAGAAGAAAAATAAATTTTTTCGAAACGTAAGCGTATTTGTAAGAATATTTTAACTTACCGTTATCGACTTCCAAAACTTTAAACGCTATTTTCAGAATTGGCAAGCAAAATTCCTTCAAAACGTCTGGAACCCATCGACTTTCTACACGACCATCTCCGATATATTTGTACGGTATCGACCGAAGGAATACGATTTTCGATAGTAATTTCGGTTTTTTAATTCATTCTAAGCGCCGTTTTCTCAGTGAGCCAGCCAGTTAGCAGTCATTTCACCGACAACGGAAAGCAGAGCATTGCATAACCTCTTCGTCTTCACCATCTTCACACGAAAAAGAGCTGCCTTTATACCGCGCCGTCTGATTTCCCGCAAAACTAATACCGTATACTCGTATACCAAACGAGTTTTCAGACAAGGCGACTACCTATCGTGCGACTTCGTTAATCTATTCTTGAAGAAAATGATTCGAACTGCAGAACTAAATATAGAAGATATAATTTGCCTCAACAACCGAGCCGTTAATTTTGCTTTCTGCAGACTGGATAAGGAAACAAAGCAAATGGGTCTGATAGTGAACGAGTTCAAGACGAAATATCTACTGTCAACAAATAAACACTGGTCACCTTCGCGAATAGGCACCCACGTTATTGTTGGTAGTCATAACTTCAAAGTCGTAGATAATTTCGTCTAACTTGGAACCAGTATTAACACGGAATAGCTCTTGCCAATAGGTGCTACCTCGGACTGAGTAGACAATTGAGAAGTAAGATCCTCTCTCGACAAACAAAAACCAAACTCTATCCCGTCCTGTTCTGCTATATGGTGCAGAGACATGGACGATGACAACAACTGATGAGTGGACGTTGCGAGTTTTCGAGAGATAGGATCACATTCGATGGAACAATGTCGTCCGAATGCACGAAAACACTACAGCTCTGAAAGTATTCGACGCAGTACCCGCCGGGGAAAGCAGAGGAAGAGGAAGACCTCCACTTCGTTGGAAAAACCAGGAGGCGAAGGACCTAGCTACGCTTGAAATCTCCAATTGGCGCCAAGCAGCGGAATAGAAGAACTAACTGTTTAACTGTTGCAAACTCGGCTATAAACTCGTAAGCGATATCTACATCAATAAAGAAGAGGAAGAAGGCAATCAAACTGATCGATATTTTCAGTTTATTGAAAGTGAAATACGCTAAAAAATTGTAAATTGGGTCCCGTTACAATTCCCTAAAACGATAAGCCACTAAATATAGTTGATGCTATTTGGGACATTGGTTATACGATAGAGGTTTTTCGGCTTGTTTTGTTCAAGTTTCAATTTCTACCAACAAAGGTCAACTAAAAAGCTTAAATTGGTGCATTGAATGGTTGCGAAAAGTTCTCCAACTCAAGCAGCGTGTGCATCAAGCACTAAAAACGGCTATCAGCGCACATGGTTGCGCCTCCAGAAAAAGTTCAAACACAGGCCGGCCAGGCCAAACAGCGGATGAGGCAAACGGAAGCAAAGCCAAAACATGAATTTTATGTCATGCAAATTCTTGTTCTTTGTTCTTGTGTTTGTCTTTGTTTTACAAAAGCCACCGACACCGGAAAGCAGAGCAAAACAGTGTCAAAATAACACAAAAATATGAAAAACCCAGTGCCCTGTGAACGGTTGGCTGAAACGACACGCGAACTGACAACTGGACACGCAGCGGGCAGAAGGGGAGCGTGCGCATAACACTTCAGCTTTGGGTTCATGGGTATTAGGTATACATATATACGAATATGGGCCAAACCAAATGACACAAACAACAAGTGCACGAGAAACGAATTTTACAACAACAACAACAAGTGAAGTAAAGAAACTATAACAATAAGCGAAAACAGCTAAACAACCGCCTGAGTGACTTTTGATGCCCACCGGAGAAGGCAACGGCAGCAGCAGCAACGACAAACAATAACCGGGACTTACGGTGGTAGCTGCAACAATAATAACAGAACGATGAGTAGCACAAGCGCAATTTGTTGCATGGAGTTGCTGCCGCCGACAACCAACACAACTTGAAGCACCCTACATCGTCCACTCATAAACGACTGACTGTGGCGCTGTTGGCGGTAATGTTGTGTCACACTGACTTCTCTTCGTTTTTGACATTTTTGATATAAATATTTTTACCGCATTGTTGCTGCTTAATCCTATTGCTCATTGCTTGCTGGCGGCTTTGTATGTGTTTCTAAACGGTTTTTATGTTTCACAGACTGAGCTCAAGTCGTGTTGTTGCTTTTCGTTAAGTTTGTTTAAGTGTTTTGCCTTTGTAGTTGTGGCAAATGTCGTTATTACATAGTGTTGGTGGCGTTGAATAAGTTTTGCGACAAAGTTTGCACACAACAATTTGGCTAATGTCCAATTTTCAGTTGATTTCCTTCTTTTCTTTTCATTTCTTCTCTTTTCTTTAGGTTCGTGTGGCGACATTTCTTAAGTATACAAGCGTTGAGAGCAAAGAGCGCTGTTCATTACATATAATATTTAAGCATTTTCTTTGTTTGTTGTTTGCAGATGCTTATACACACATAACTAAACGGACAAAGACCGGTGGATAAATCTAAATATTTTTATTAATTTATTAAACGAAAGCACAAATAAACAATGACAACAATTAACAAATCCAAATCTTTGGCTAGCTCTCACAGTTTGCTTTCACACTAACATGGAACTAAAATCATGATAGTTTAGGCTGACAACGTTGCTATAATTACCGACTTTCTTATTACCGTCTATGGACTAACTGAATAGTACCTCTAGATGGCATCCAACTGGGCGAATAGAAGCGGCCTAACCGCCAACCCACGTAAACCTGACATCCCGTATTTACAAGGAGTTATAAAATCTCAGACGTGCCTCTTTTCTCATGCGGAGGCTCTCGCCTTCAACCAGTTGATAAGGTGAAATACCTAGGTCTTATCATTGGTAGAAATTTTTTACGGAGACAAAATATTAAGAAGAAAGGCATTGAATGCCATTCCGTAGTAGTAGAGCTATAGAGTCGTGTTTTTGCTCTACGAAACCGTTGTCAAGCCAATAATGTTTTGTGATGTACTCGCCTATTATGTGGCGCACAAAAGAGCTACGCTCAACAAGAAACTATAAGAGCGGCTCTCATTCGTGTTTTCGGCGCATTGAAAGCTGTATAAATAAAAGAATAATGCCGGCAAGTGCATTTTTTCGAAGAACGCTCTTCGTATGTACTACGAATCCAAACTGGAACTCAGTAAAATTCTCTCCTCTTTCAACTGCTTTCTACTCACTTACCTACATGAACGCTAACTGTGCGCGAATAGTTGATCAGGGAGTTTCTGCCCTCAGTTGAAATAATATCGAGCTTTTTCTTTATCAGATTCGTTTCGTTTGCCTGGTCATAGCGGAATTACTGGAAACTGACTGTGGGTCTTATTATACAGTATTCTGCTTGAATATTTGAGTTCCGGTAGCTTCGGTGCCCACCAAAGGGGTTTCCCTTTCCTTTCTGAGTTTTCAGTGGACAAGAGCTTTCAAAGCCAGATCTACATACAGAACTGAAAACCTCAACGCGCTTTTAGCATAGAGACTCGACCGGGCGCGACAAGAAGAGCTGATCGAAGTTTCTTGCAGTCCAAATTAGTCTTCCTAAAGTTCCTATAAGGTACACTAACAAAACCTTTTCTGGCCAGGTTAAAACGAATATACCTGTGACTTGAGAAGGAATTGTCACCTAGAATCCTTCATCCCCAGATTAAGGGAACTCATTTTACTTGATGCCTAATGGGGTCAAGGATTTACAAAAATGGGGGAGTTTTTTCTGTTATCAATAAATAGATCTTCACTACAGATGAACTCAAAAAGTGATTCAGCCTTAGTGTTGATGTCCGGGTTTCTCTAGACAGTGTGCCTTGAGTTCGTATCCGAGCCAATAATGACGCTGACTTTCCTTCCCCAGAATCTTATAGCCGAAGTTCTCTGGTGCCGTGTTCGTATCTGATAAGATGCAAACTTTTATTTCACTTCGGACTAGCAAACAAGCGCTGATCCTACATGTTATGTTGCCCACCAGCAGCTTATGGCTTCTCGTCTTTAGTCCAGAGATACCACTACAACTTAGTCACGGCTCTTAGACCCCGGGTACATACCGCCTTCGCATGCTGCAGATTAATTAAACTTAATGACAACGGGAAAGGAAGACGGTGACAGTCTCAGCATTAACCCGCCAGACATTTCTGCAGGGTGTTACTCCCACATAATCATAAAGTGACGGAATACTTTGACCACCAGCCCAAAGTTCAACCCAATGCAAAAGTATGAAACCCGAAATATTAGTCCGATTCGAAGCAGAGGGTATATACAAAGAGATATCTCTTTGACGTTTTGTAGCCAGTCTTTTGCAGGCAAGAAGGTCCTGCCAAATCGAAAGCACTGAACAGAACATTTATATACTTATACAAAAGTTATCAGTTCCCTTGCTTATATTTCAACAAAAAAACTTTATTATAACCCTGGAATAGTAGCAAATACCAAGAAGTTACCAAAGCGCTGCAGATATATTGGATAAAAGTAATGTTTGCCAGCAGCGCAACAACGTAAGACTTAGCAAAAACAGAATAAAACACAAAAGCGGAAACAAGAAAAGCAATGAAGCATGACTCGAAGGCAACTATTTATCCGTCGATATAATCTTTAAAGATTTTTGTCGCTCTAGCTTAGCTAGCAGCCAATCAAACGTTGACGTACAATGTCACAAGGTGGCAGATTTCCGCATTGATTCGAGCTTTTATAAGAATACTGTAACGAAAAGTAAATAGTAAATGCATTTGGATTTAAAAAAAATGCTAATGTTATATATTACTAATGGTACGTAAGTCATTTTTAAACTAGGGTGACATTAATATCGATAAAGCACAGACTAGTGTCACCCGAAAACTTTGTTTAGTTTATTTTTCCAAAGACAACAAAAATAAGAAATATATGCTAACTTCACTTGCCGCGAAGCTTGAATACCCTTCTCTAATAAAAAACAAATATTTTTCAGAATAACTTGATTTTAATCGGTCGGTCTGCATGACAGTAATGTATGTACATATGTATATACTATAGTAGTCCGATCCGAAAGTTTTATCGTGATAATATAGCGTTGACTTCGACAGTAATCCAAATAAAATAATTCATAAAATAACTTTATTTTGATGTTGTTGTTGTTGTAACGGCAGAAATTCTGAGTGAAAGTTGACAGTCTTTGGCGGGATAAAAATCCTGGTCCGTTCCGGTTTTCGTAGACCCGACTGTCGTAGGAACGGCACTTTACTTTATTTTGATGTTGTTGTTGTTGTTGTAACGGCACAAATTCTGCCGAGTTGACAGTCCTAGGCCGGATAAAAATCCTGGTCCGTTCCGGTTTTCGTAGACCCGACTGTCGTGGGAGCTTTTTACTTTATTTTGATGTTGTTGTTGTTGTTGTAACGGCAGAATTCTGCCGAGTTGACAGTCCTTGGCCGGATAAAAATCCGGGTCCGTTCCGGTTTTCGTAGACCCGACTGTCGTGGGAGCTTTTTACTTTATTTTGATGTTGTTGTTGTTGTTGTAACGGCAGAAATTCTGCCGAGTTGACAGTCCTAGGCCGGATAAAAATCCTGGTCCGTTCCGGTTTTCGTAGACCCGACTGTCGTGGGAACTTTTTACTTTATTTTGATCATTGCTTATGTTGCTGTTGTTGTAGAATACATTCCTGTAATAATTTCAAGTAATGGCGCCGAGTTGGCAGTCCTTGGTCGGACAAAAATCCGGGTCAGTATCGATTACTTTTGATTTTTGATCATTCAGTTTCGGACATGGCTAAATCGACTCAGATCGTCACGCTGGTAATAGATGTACATATGTATATGTATACTTTACAGGATTTCCAACTTTCCCTTTCGGGTATAACCAACTTTATGACAAACTTAATATACACTGTTCGAGGTATAAAAAGCATAATTTGCGTCACAGTTTGGAGAGCACACTTTCTTTTCACTTGCATAGATTTCGTTGATGTTCCAACGAATGCCATCGCCTGTGCTATTATGTATCGTAAGCATAAAGGATGTGCCTTACAGCCATCAACTTGCAAACGCACAAAAATACTATATACTTCATCAATGCACCAAGCTTATAGGATTTCATTGGGTGTGCGTGTATGTGTACGCATGCTGCGTATCGATAACAGCAACTGCAATTCTTCGTTATTGCCTTACTAGCTAATATCCAATATTGGATGGCTTTTTTTTGACTTCTCCGTTGCTTGTGTGCCGGAATCACTTATTTGACTTGGCATCTGTCTATTTGTCTACTTCGAATGTTGGCAATACGTGCATGCTTCATGCTGCTTGGCATCCACTTTTGCTCTGACCTGATGTAACACATTCATACAAATACATATGTATATGTATGTATGTATATTTGAAACTCTACTAATTGTACATACATACGTAAATCTATGAATGTATTATATAATATGTATGTGGCAACAACCCTGACCTAGAGGATTGATATTGTAGAATACTTTTTACTCCATATTTTTAGCTTGGTGGAGAGTAATGAATTTCAGTTATGGCTTTCATATTTAATTTTGGGAGAATTTTAAAAAAATAAAGGCTTTTGCTTTTAAATTCAATAATAGGTGGCATATTCAGTGTGAGTAAATGAGGTTATAAACGCTAATATAAATATTCATAAAAATTATAATATTTTTACACGTTCATATATGTATGTATGTAAGTTCACGCTTAATTACAAATGTATTTTAAATATGTAGTATTAAAGCAAAGGAGAAACACATAGATACTTACATATATGCGGACAGGTGTTCTGCCGATACCTTGGTAATCGTTTGTAGTGCGCAGCTGGCATATTTTCTATATATAGCCTTTTCCATTTGCCCGATAGACAACGTTCTGTGCATGCAAAAGTTTGAACTTGTAAAATTACTATAATTATTTTTGTTATGAAGTTTAATTAAAACTTTTAAAAATTATTACTGCTTATTTTGCCACAGAGTATAAAAAATCAAAGCAAGCTTGTAATTTCCAATGACAACTTTATACACTTACAACTTAATATATGTATATGTATGTTAACTACGGAGTTTCTTAAGGCTAATCACTGTCAGATGAAACGCATTTCCCAGTTTCAGGTTCATTCTTAAAACGCGCTATTAGCTCCTTCGCAGGATTAAAAATACCATTTGTCTGTTGTGAACAAATTATGCACCGTTGAGACTTTTTATAATTTTCCAAAGCACATTTTTCGCAAAAATAATGCTTGCACCTAAAAGTACAAATATTTTATAGTAAATTTTCTCCACATGGATATGTGCGCAAATTACACTTACTTTGTCACCACTGGATTTTCGAAGCTATTTCGACATATGAAACATTTAAACGGCAACGTTTCCTCATCTGAATGTATTTCATATTTCGCATCGTCCTCATCGGACTCCGCTTCACCACGTTGCTGTGCAGCATGATCGAGTTCCAATTGCCAACCAGCTTTATAATCACTTCGATCATGCAAAAATTTACAACTATCGCCGAAACCGCAATAACCGGTCTCTTTATAATCTTTACATATATCCGGCTGATAGTCCCACCGCACAGTGGCACGCAAATGCGCTGGTGCACGAATCGGTCCTTTCCTAACCATTCCTGAACTGGCATTTCCTTGTGCTGTACCTTCTTTTTTATAGTATTGCGCATAGTTATTAAGACCGCGATAGACTTTATCATCTGCTTTGCCTTCAAGTTCTTTATTAATTTTCAACATTTTCTCATGCAAAGCTTGTGCATCACGATCCTGTGCTGTGTCTGTTTCATTTATAGAAGTGGCCCCCTGATCTTGGGGACCACTTGGCAAGGCACTTCGTTTGGACTTATAGGATACACCAATTTTGTTATCTTCTTCTTCATTCCCACTTTCCGAGGAAGCCTCAGTTTTGCGTTCCCTCTTGTGGATCAATTGTTTGGTACTTTGAAAATTGGGATTTGACCGTTTACGTGAATTATCACTACGCACAACAGCTGAGGTAGTTTCGCCATCGCTATTCTTCTCTGCAATTTATGCAGTAAGAAATTTCATTACAAATTTAGAAAAGTACAATATATAGCTTATTACCTGATTCGGAACTACTTTGTTTGCGACGTATGGTGGCTGGTTTCCTAATATTTCGTTTCTTAAATCCAAATGAAGACGTGCTAGCATCCTCGGACATGGTGAAGATATTATAAATTATTCAAATAACAAGAAAAATATTGCAATAAAATTATGTTGACCAAAGCGTTTTATTTATATTTAACTCAATGGCTCCAGTTGTTGTTATTTACAAAACGTTTCAGTTAGCGCGAAAATCAGCTGTTTACCCGCTAATAAGTGATGCCACACTTTATGACTATTGTGCAGCATGTTCATCTCAGAGTTGCATTCAACAATGTTTGAAGGAACAGTTAGATTTATAACTAATTGTTTTTGTTGAAATGGCGATAAGACTTTTATTTAAGGTTTTATAACGTTACATTGTTTAGCCAAAATTAGTAAAAAACGTCCAGTCAAATAAATTATTATAAAACTCTTAAACGATTTTTTAAACGAAATCCAGGCAACACGACATTTGCCATAATTCATTTGCAATATTCATTTTGGTTCATTTAACCGGCAATCAAATGCGATTCACCACCAATAATGTCTTTAATAGATTTTACAGAACGCAAGGAGGTCGGTTCATAATCTGATAAGAAATGTCATTTAAATACTTTTTGATATTTAAAACTTCTAATTTGTTTAGGACCCAATATGGCGCTGAAATTATTGTCGACCGTCAAATGCTTTGGTGGAGAACAGCGGATTTATTCGCATGTATCTGAAATTCTGGGATGCGAAATGAAATTTGGCGTTTACATGCCTCCGCTTGCTGTGGACGAAAATATGGAATGCCCTGTATTATATTTCCTCAGCGGACTAACCTGCACTCACGAAAATTTCATTCAAAAGTCTGGCTTTCAACAATACGCAGCAAAGCACGGCATTGTGGTTGTTAATCCAGACACCTCACCCCGTGGCTTAAACCTGCCCGGAGAAGATGATAGTTGGGATTTTGGTAGTGGTGCCGGTTTCTATGTTGACTCTACAGAAACACCATGGTCTAAGAACTACAAAATGTACACTTACGTTACAAGCGAATTAGTTGAAATAGTGAATGCCAGTTTGCCGGTACTACCTAACAAACGTGGTATATTCGGACACAGCATGGGTGGCCATGGTGCTTTAATATGTGCTTTGAAGAATCCAGGTGTTTACCAGTCAGTGTCTGCATTTGCACCCATATCAAATCCAATTGAATGTCCATGGGGTAAAAAGGCGTTCACAGGTTATTTAGGTGCAAACGAAGAGGCTTGGAAAGATTGGGATGCTACTGTGTTAGCTACCAAATATGCTGGTACACCATTGGAAATATTAATCGATCAAGGCTCAGATGACAATTTCTTAAAAGAGAAACAGCTATTACCTGAAAATCTGTTGAACGCCGCCGCTGAAAACGATCATTTGCAATTGATCTATAAAAAACGTGAAGGTTATGATCACAGCTACTTCTTCATTTCTACTTTCATTGCTGAACATTTTGATCATCATGCCAAGTTCTTGAACGCATAACCTTTGGTGGGTAGTTACTAAATAATTACGGCCAATCAAGTAACGTGTGTACTCTATTTTTTATTAAAATCCAAATTATTTTAAATTGCTGAAAGATGTTATAAATTGTGTAAAGTAAAGTGTAAATGATATAAAATATGTAATTTGTTGATCTTTAAAAGTGCTTATAAACAAAATATTAGTTTAAATAAAATACTTTTTACAGATTTAGTTAGCGGAATTGTATTTTGAAATGTGACGATCGGGAACAATTGTATAGGTATGTGGAAGCAGAAAAATTGTGGAATTCGATTGTATTAAAGTATTAGTTTCTATGACAGCTAATTCTATAGTGTTCCGATCTGAACAATTCGAACATTGTGCATGACTTGGACAATAATCCATGCCAAATTTCAAAGATATACATATAGCTTGTGAAGGAAGCAGTTTTCCTTACAAGAATTGATTTTGATCGATCAGTTTGTAAGGCAGCTACATACATACACATATGCTATAGCGGTCCGATATCGGCAGCCCCGACTAATGAACCAGAGAATTTATAAACATATATATATACGTATCTTTAAGTTCTCTGAATGAACAACGTCAATTCAGTGTACATTTTTCTGATGGATAGTGTAATTGACAGATAGATGGCGCTAAGAAATATAACTTTTCAACTATAACAGAAGACACTGAGTACCGTACATTGTTTGTTATTAATTCGGCTTTTGGCAGTATTTACCGGGAGAAATTTAATTGATGCATAAAATATTATCTAAATTAATATAGTATACCAGCCAAAACTCCTAATAATGTTATTTATCGAAGTTATCTCTCGAGCTTCCTCACAAATTGACGCATTAGGAGGTAAATATTCGTAGAGTTAAGTTCAAATTGTAATGTTTCACGACCGTACAAGTTCAACTTTCCTTAAACAGATAAGCTTATGTTGCAGTAATCATAAGCCAGCTATAAAATTTCAATGACCAGTTAAATACATCAGCTCCAATGTGTTGTTGACTTTCTAATATTATAATTTATGACTGAATTACATTATGCCGATTTCTTTATTGTAACCACAACAAATGCATACCTATGTATATACACAAAGCATTCAGGTGTCGCTAACCCCAGCTTCCCTTGTATGGGATACAAACAATTTCGTGCCAGCAATTCTTTTCTGACTATCATTAGCTTTACGTAGTAAAAGCTCACGTTTAATACAGACAAAGCAAATTATTCGTATACTCGAGTAAAGCTTTCATTCATAAAGCCCAGTTGATGGCATTTTGGCGCCATCAATTTGCCGCTTCGGTGGCGAGCTCGTTTGCTACGCAGCATCCTTGTGCTGCTGTGTCGAGTGCATAGCAAATCAGTCGAAGACAGACAATTGAATATACTGGAAGTGCTTGACGTTTTACGCGCCCTGACTAGAACGACAAAGTTTCTACGCTTCTGTGTGATTGAACAAAGTACGTGTAGGTGTTTTACTAAGCCGAACATCAGCCAAACAAATTGCGCCAAATAAAAGATAACCATACCTGAGGCGATAAACAGTAGCGATATTCGCACGCGTGTAATTTTTGTACATTGGTACGGAAGTGATATTTCACTATAATAATATAATATATAAACAATAATAAAAGCAGTAAAAGAAAATGCAACGAATTTTGGCACATCACTCATACGCAATGTCGTACCGCGTGCCGTGCGAAGCGTGAGAACGCGCGATTTCTTTGCTTACCATGTCCATCCACTAAAGACGCCACAAGACATTTGTCAGCCTTTGGCGCCACACGATATTAAGACAAATCGCGAGTGGTGTGGAGTTAACTGTAAACGTGAAGTGAGTCGAGGCAAAGGCATAGGCGGCAACGCTGGCGGCGTCAACGACCGCAACATTACAAGTAAGGGTTAGATTGTGGTAGAGCAATGTATGATGTGTGAATTGATATGTGTGTGTGTGACGTTGCTTGTTTAACTGAATTAGAGCTGTGATTTTTGTTGGAATCTTCTCTCCGGCAAGGGATGCCTGACCATTTAGCGGAACTGCGAAACAATTTTGCCACGTCTTCTTTGACTTGCTCATTCACGGGTTTTTGTTGATTGATGTGTGCACACCGCTTTGTGCGAAATATTTTTATTTGCACGTACGTCATTGCCAAGATACACTGAAATGAAATTGTCTTCGGTTTCTATATATTCGTCAACTGTTTACTTCAATTGTTCGTTTGCTCTGTATAAGCTATTCAATTATTTCCGAGATTGTAAATGCTGGTGATGGGAAGACGGCTGCATTAGCTAAACAAACAAGAACTTAAATTGCTTCAAACGAAGAGTGAAAGTGTGTGCGAAAGCGTTTGTCGCTTTGTGTGCGTTTGCGAAAAGAAAATAATACGTTTAAAAGCATTGTAGCATGAATGCGTGACCTCATCGAGAATAATAATTTATTGTTGCCATAAATTTTATAATATATTTACATATATATGTATTTGCAGTTGTTTGGCCGAACACCTCACACGGCTGTCGGAATTAGTCTAAAATGCCTGATCACCGCATGACTGTTCAATTAGTTTGCAAGACTTTAACATTTTAGGCATTTACTTGAAGGTTTGACTTAAAAACACATTCACTGTTTTATATTTTACTAGAAGTGGCTTTTCAACCATCTACCTACCGTACGTTAGCCACAAAACTACAATCTTCAAATGTCTACTTGCACACCCATTATGTGATTCTTTATGAAACCATATTTTTAGTGTTCAACAATGGCTTACCAAGCGCGTGCCGTACGTGCGGTGCAGCTCGAATTGCTCGAATAGTTTTAGCTTTGAAAATTGTTTTAAATTTCATTCGCACTTACTGTTTTCACATGACGAGTGTTATGTTTTCTCTTCAAAAAACATACTAATCGTTAAGGAAATTCAAAAGCTTCTTATTCAATTTGAAGTACAAGCGATACGATCAAGTACTGAATATAACATCATGCAAACGACCACCTTGACTTACTTCTTTTGGAAATTTGAATTCGATGAACCTAATTTCGAGCTCCTTTCTCTAAATCAAGTTGTATATCATGCATAGCACATTCAATATTGACTTCTAAAGCTTGCCGAGATTCGAGTTTCTTGCTAAAGGCCAATGACTTCAAATAACTCCTCATGAAGTAGTCTAATGGTGTTAAATTAAAACTGCTTGGAGGCCATTCAATGACACAATTTCTTAAAGTCATCGAATCTCCAAACTTTTCTCACAATAGTTCGATTGTTGCGCATGCTGTGTGGCACGTAGCCCCGTCTTGCTGAAACGAGATGTTGTCAAGATCAACTTCTTCCAACTGCGGCCATAAAAGATTGGTTAGCCTGGATCTGGAACAGCTCTCCATTGACAACAACGCTGTCACCAGCTTCATTTCGAAAGAAGTACTAAGTGATATTTCGACCACAACAAAAACCACACCAAACTATCAATTTAGGTGAATGTAATGGTTGTTCAAAAATAATTTGTGGATTTTCTTCGCACCGGAATCTACAGTTTTTCTTATTAATCGCACCAGTCAGATGACAGTGAGCCTCATCGGATGCTTTTCTTAAAGAAGTCGTTATCGTTTTCAAGTCATTCCAAGGTAAAATCAGCAAATTTACGACGCTTACGGCCGTTCAGTGGCTGCAGTTCTTGAGTGAGAACAATTTTTTGCGGATACAAGCACAAATCCTTTCTCAAAATGCGTTAGCTTTTAATTTGAGACAGTCCCAATTTTTGAAAACGTCTTGGAATTATCAAGTTGCGGTTTTCAGCAACACTTGCCTTAACGGCAGTAATATTTTCATTACTTCGAACGATTTTTTGTCACGACATATTAAAATTACATGAAGCACCACTTAGAAATCATATCCTCCCTATTGGAAAACCTTGGATATAAATGGAGTAAAAATAGATTTGGTACAGCGGATCGTAGTAGCAAGGGGCACCTGTAGGCCAAATATTTTGAAAAATTAGGCCTGAATCGGGTCAATACTTCCCTTAGCCCATAAGTAGCTAAATTAAAGATTTGACAGGAGAGAGAGAGAGAGAGAGAGCGTGTTTTTCTAATAACGATGCGTCTTTATGCTTCTTCTTCTTCTTCACCGGCATAAGTTCGGACTGTCAACAGTGACTGTTTGTTTGATGACAGGATATATTACGTCTTGCCCTCGTTCACTGCCAGAACAATTGCTACGGTTGTTTGTCTAACCTGAAGAAAGCAGTACTAACGGCGTTGTTATGGCCAAATGGGTGATTTAGGCTCTAATTTTTTCAATTTCGAACTCCCGTGTAGAAACCTAACGACATCTCTTTATTTTTGAATCATACGATTTTATAATTTTTCCATGATTATTTCTTATTGAGCTTTTCTAAACACATTTTGATGATTACAAAAATTCCATCAACCGTTAAGAAATACAAACATGCCGTTACCACGACAGTCGGGTCTAAGTAATCGGAACAGATTCGCATTTTTCTGCAACCAAAGTGTGTGAACTCGGCACCATGCTTCGAAATTACTTCAGGAATTTTTTCTACCACTACAACAACAAAAATAAATGCAGAAACCGCACAAAATTAGTGTCGTTTATTCAGTTTAATATTTTCTTTACAGTATAAAACGAGAATGAATTTTGAAATATATTTGTGATTATTTCTAATTTTCCACACGTCTTTTAATATATTTTCCTTTTAATTTATATATATATTTTTAACTTGTTGAATTTTCCAGATACTTTATTTTTATTGTTGCCATGTCAAAAACTTATCTACCCATACTTTATATATAACTGCCGTATACACGCGCATGTACATACATACATATATGCGTGTGTGTTGCCAAAGTTTCTCCAAAGGCTCTCTTTTTGCGTTGCATTGGTTGGGGAAATTTGTTATTTTATACACATCATAATTACCTGTTGGCTGCTCAATCCACCTACACCTAATTTATCTCCATTATTTTAACCACTCTCAGTTATTTTGCAGCTGAGTTTCCGCCATTAGTAACGGAAGTACTGCCTCACAGTGTTGTGGTTTTTTTTCTTTTGGTCAGTTACAAAAGCTTTACTATTGTCGTTATTAATATTTATGTTCAGATTTCGGTTTGAAGGTCATGCAACCAATTTCGACACCGGACGTGCGCACACACTTGCATTTATATTTAATGATTTAAAAAATATATATATATTAATATTTTTTATTACCGCAGGCAATGTGATATTATTATGGTTAATTCGTGCAAAAACAAGCATGATTTTGGGATTTTTTTATTTTTTTTGTGATGACACAGTTCAAATATGTGTATTAAAACCAACGGTACCTTGAAATGTGGCATTTGAAATTTATTTTATTAAATTTTCACGAATACGGCAAAGCCAGCAGTTATTCGAACGTGTTCCGGAAAAAAGTAGAATTGCGGTGCCCCTCATAAACGAAAACAAAAAAACAAGGTTCATTCATTAGACTATAGTTTTTCACATTTGAAGCTAGGATGATTTTTGGAAATATTGATTTTTCTTATTTTTTTCGGAACACTTTGAAAGGAAAAGCGCGACTTTTTCGGTTGAATCGACAAATTTATGGTTTTGATCACAGGCAGGAATAAAAATACTCATAATTTCGAGGATTTTCGACTAGAAAGTTTTGCTCAACATTCTTAAAATATTATGCATTCAACCAAAAAAATTATAAAACAAAATATTGTATAGTCGAAAAAGTCTTTTCGTATTTTGTCAATAGATGTCGTTGCAGTCATATATGTATCTCCAATTGACATAATCTAGATATAGATTAGAAATACGAAAAGACTTTTACGACTATCCAATATTTAAACCCCTGCTTATGATCGCGTTATTAGATTCCGTACGTAGCTAGCGCCACCTTACCTGTATTGTTTGTTTTCTATTTATACGCCATGGTTGTAACACAGTGCTCGACCGCGACACGACACGACATTAAATACCTGAAATATTTAACCAACGATTATGGTTGTCGAAAACAAGCGCTCACACTAGCAACACACCTACGCACTAACACAAATATGCATCTGCATACATGTGCTGAGTATGTCCATTCAGCCACTCGCTGTTATAACGGCAATTTATCTCATCCATATGCGCCAATATGCCAGGATGTGTACGTGCCTTAACGACAGCGAGCTTCCGAAAGTGCTTCAACTTTATATACACACATGCCTGTGTGTGTGTGTGTGTGTTTGTGTATATGTGGTTCGTTTAAAAACCTTGCAGGGAAACACGAAATGTCTAATCGAATTATATAGTTCAGAAACTAGAAATAGAATAATTTTGCAAAATTCGTGGAAAGTTGTGGTTGTCTAAAAATATGCTGTGAGTATAGCACTAGCAACGCCCTCCTCGACTGTATCCGTAGTAACAAGAAAACATACAGTAGTGCTTGAAATCTCTTCATTGGCAGCACGAAATTTAAGAGGTTACTTTGGTTTTGACGGCTTTTTTATACCATCTTTTTCATATAATAAATTAATTAATTGGTCACAACTACTTTTGACCATATTAAAGAGCAAATTTTTAAAATTATTATGTTAACTTTTCATTATTATTATTATTTTTTTTTTTTTTGTTTTKGAAATTCTGCCATTGGCATATTTCTTGCAAGGCATGCACGTGTCATAACATGGGCCTATATTTACGGTTGTATATATACTAAATCATTATCTTGACAATTAAATCAATCAAAACTAACTCGATGGGACATTAATAATATTATCAATTTTATAGGCTAATATGGATGGAGGGAAAAAAATTTAAGTGATTTAAAGTATTGCGCAAAAAATATGAGTTATTTTTTAGGCCTTTAAAAATTAAAAAAAAATCATAATACGTTTGATTCTTTATTATTTTTCTCACTTTTGTGGCAGGTATTACAAAAGCGGGTGAACTGGTTGAGGGCAGGGCGGTACTTGAATTTTAAAGACTTAAATGCGGCTTATCTCGATACTTGTGGAAAAACTGAAAACTTGATTCAATTTTTCACATAAATTCAAAGGTTTTTGCTTGCTGAGTCTATAATGATTAGTTGTCAAATCACGTTATCCTAACTCCAAGGCATACAACTCGCAAATCCAAATTAAAAATATTTTGATTCTGGCAACAATTTATTTTTGCACTCTTGCAACATGTTGTTACAGAGTATAATAGTTTTGTTCATCTAACGGGTGCACGTATAATATCACCTAAAACTAAGAGAGAGGCTTATACATATTAGGATAATGAGAAAAGTTTAAATCCGGCGGTGGCCTCGCCCTATAATAAGTTTAATCTAAAAATTGGACGATGGGAGCGACACCGCCTATTTTTGGGTGAAATCACGTATCTCGCGGTCCAATCGACCGATTTCGACTAAATTTACGTGACATTTTTCTTATATTCCCAATTCAACGTGCCAAAATGGGCAAAATCGGACTAGTACAACCACGCTTACTTCCCATATAACACAATTTTTTAACGTTCCAGTGTTCAAATCAAGAAATAATTAATATTATGGAAAAAAAATTTGCGCGAAAAATGTTCTTAGAGGATGCCACGTTATGACCGAAAATTTCCCAAGTACAAACAAAACAGTTCAATCCCTCAAATACCGGAAATGTGGACTCCGTTATCTATAGTTGACTTTGACCGAAATTACGGTCAATGTATGGGATACAGAATTGAAAATCACGGAAAATTTCCTAGCAACATTAACTCTGCGAATCAAAAATGGGTCGAATCGGAACAATACTTCCATGAGCCCACATATACTTAATATAAAAATTTTCGAACTTCCGGGTGACTTTATAACGCATATATCGCCCACGATTTGAGTTATCTCAATGAGAATGGGAGCGCATGTTTTACACATAACAGTGTATCTTTGTGCGTAAAATAGAAAAATTTCGAGCGAAACCTTAACCTAGCCCTCATACAACTAATATCAGGATTTTCGAATATCCGGCTGACTTTACTCTATATGAATGGTGATTGTATATAAGATAATTTAATGAAACCCAGTGAACATTTTTTAGTATGTGGCTTGATAATAGTTCATAAATAAAATCGGGTTGATACTACTCCAATTACCATATATTATATATTACTACTTATAATGATTTTCATTTTTCTAACAAAACTTAGGGGGAATATGTCGACAGTGTATGAGTTACATATTTACAGTACATGAATGAAAAAAATTGCTTGGATTCCGATCCTCTGTAAAATGTTCTTTTACACCCGAACTTGTTTTCATTTCTCTGGACCAATTAACAAGACCTTGTGTTGCGATCAACGAAATGTGTGGAATCCTACGTGAAAAAAAAAATTTTCTACAATCAAATGTTTCTTCAGTCTCACGATATCACACATGACGATCTTGCAGTATGCGGAACAACAGCTGATTTTAGACGATATTCACCCAGTTCGTTTTGTGGTAATCTATGATCTCGATTGAAATCTCTATACCATCAATTAACACTGGCCTTGAATGGAGCTTCATTAAAATTAAATTAAGTACATCGATGGACTCTTCATGAGCTAATCTAAGTGGAAAGTTGTAAAAACCAATCGGGTGAAAATATTAGTGATTTCATTTCACGTTTTCGTCGCTAAGAATATTTTAACTTACTGTAAACAACAGAAATAGCGTTCGTTTGTCAAAATTTTCTGTTTTTACTCATGATAAAATTGTGAGTTTCCAGATTGTAAAACTAGTGCTGCCAAGTCCCGAAAAATAAAAGCAACCTACTGGCAGTAACTTTTCAATTAAACGCATTATTTATGCTATTTACACTCTCTAATACTAAATGTGATACGAGATCTGCACGCTTTACGAATAAATCATATATACATATGTAAGTACAAAAATATTTTGAAAAAAATTTAAGCTTTTTGTTGATATTTCCTTTTAATGTGTGCGCAGAAATTAAATATTATAAGTATATTGTTTTCACAAAAATTTCTGAGCGTTTGTATTCTGACGGATGCTTCAGCGGCTTATTTTATTTGATTGACAAGTCGCTTGCATGATAAAATGGAGTGATATGTTTGCTTCATACACTTGATATATTTTGATCATGGTATGTATGCATTTTTTCGAAGCTTGAGTCGATTTGAAGTCAACAGTGGTGTGTGGGTGCATGCAAATAAATCGTCGCATGCATGCATGAGCTTGCCCTTGGCTTTATGTAGCAGTTGCACTAATAGTCATGGCTTATCTCTCTAAGCTAAACGAGCTTGCGACTACATGCTAGCCCACAAACTGCCACCCTACGATACTAGCGAATGCATATATGTCGGTTGCCGACAAATACACAGGCGTATTTCGCAAGACTCACGAATATTCACTCAACCTTCTTCATATAGCAAATTCTCCATTTTACGCAGGTTCAACACTCACGCATTTACTGCCAAGCCAATAAAGGCTAGCAGAGATTAAATGCAGATAGAATGGATAAATCGTACACACTAAATATGCGCACACACACATAAATTTGAGTACATTCACATATTCACATCTTTATAGAAATGTGTTCGAGTATGTAGTTGCAGTTTGGGAAAGTTGTCATGCCTCATAGAAGTATTTAATTTGTATGCAGCTGTAAAGTAATTAAAACTGCAATTAAGGCAGTGCTGTAATGCATTGTCACGCATACCTAAGTATGTATGTATGTATGTATATGTGGGCATGAATGTAAGGAATTACTCTTACAATAAGTTCCACTGAGTTGCTAGCACTTTTGTTGTTGTTTATGTGCATACCAAACTTCTCTTCGGTAATAAATTTCATTGCAATTGCTAATTATCGCATTAGGCCCCAAGTAAGATTTCAAATTCAATTAAAGAGCAAATGAAGTTTATGATCACCAATATCTAAATTATTGAATCCGTTTTTACTAAAAAATGTCACGACAAGCTATTTAAAAGCACCAAAGGACTCTCCTCGCTTGAAAAAGTATTTTTGTCCAAATCCTTAAGAGATACAAGAGCAGCGATGGAGAGTAACGGGTTTTTCAATAGAGACGCTACAAAAGAAGGCCGATAAGGACAGCAAACGGTGCCATATTTTTCCCAACTCTTTTGACATTTCTCTTCAGTTAGATTTGCCATTTTATCATGGAAAGATAGTTTACGATCCAATAACGTGTCGAAATTAATAAAATGTACTACCGAAACTCGGAGTCAGTGGCCTCAACTTTAAGAGCGCTACGTACAATTTATGGTCGTCATAATCGTCCTGTCAGATCAACAATTTGAGTCCACAGGCACAGTACAAAATTTTCCGGCGCCAATGAGACAAAAAAGTGACCGTAGTGTAGAGAATATTGCTGCCGTTGGCGCATCAATTGAGCAAGACCCAAATCAGTATCTCAGACGTCGTTCTCAAGCGTTGGGCATCTTTGTGCCGTCGTTGTGGTGAATTTTGCGAAAAGATCTTGACTTAAATCCTTGTAAGATCAAATTGACGCAAGTACTGAAGCCGCTTCACCACCACAACCATCGCATATTCGTCAATTGGGCTGAGCAACAACTTGAAAATGATACGGATTTTCATTGAAAAATCATCTTCAGCGATAAGACTCATTTCTGGCTAAATGACTTCGTCAATAAGTAAAATATGCATTATTGTCAGGCAGCAATCCACACGTACTCCATGAATCAGCATTGCATCAAGATAAAATTACAGTTTGGTGCGGTTTATGGGCTGGCAACCTTATTGGGAAGTACTTCTTCCTTAATGATGAAGACCGGCATGTTACTGTGAACGGGAATCGCTATCGATAACAAAATATTTTTGGCCCGAATTGGATGATATGGAATTGGACGGTGAACGTGTTATCTGACGAAATGACCCATTCAATTGGCCGCCTTTGTCGTGCGATTTGACGAGTTAGTTTATAGAAGTTAAAGTTCATTTCAGCGGCAAAGATGACATTCTTTCATTCCAGTTTTCATGAATTTCGGCCCCTTGGTATCGTTTTTGACGCAATTTGGCATTTAAAAACATTTTTTTTGCGGTATGTATTTTTACAAATTCGGCATTTATCAATCTCCTACGCACAGAAAATGAGTCTATATATGTACACATAGATTCATCCAAGAACTCCTTCGTGATGGCTGCCGAAGATTTGAATCGGTCCTAAATAAACATCCGCTTAATCAAACGGTCTTCAGCAGGCGTCGTCTGTTTTCGTCATACAGAGCTTTTTTCGCTCGATTGAACTCGGTTTTGCACCTTTTTTTTTTAAATCGTCTACAGATGATTAGATGAATCTTACTTTATAAACAATTTGACGTACGGGCGACAGTGCGACAAGCCCCGTTTTGCTTCGGCTTTGGCATATTTTTTATATAAACACTTGTCACTTTGTCACGGTATAACAAATATTGATATTATATGTACCTATAAAAAACGCATACTTGTATTGAAACCTTTCGTAACGAAATAACTCTAAATAGCAGCCATTGTCATTGAGGTCACTTAGAAATGCCACATTTCAACTTTCCCATGGCTGATGAGAATGTGTAAATAATCCATTAGTTAAAAGCGTGCAACCTACCACCGGAATCAGAGAATAGAATTCAATAATCTTTATTATAGGACTTAACAATATAGCAGCCAATACATTGATATTCACATTCCTTTTTTGATAGAATTAAAACTTAATAATTTATAACAATAGACATTGCAAATACCCAATAGACCTGACTGGCATTCAAATTGGCATGCCCGAGGCGACAACTTAAATCAATCTCTCCTCACACACAAATGCGATGTGGCTCACAAAAACACACAAACAAAGAGTTTGCAAGAGAACAGAGCTAATGGATATTGAACGTCGCTGTGCAAGGATCGAATGCGAAAGCAGCGGAGGTGGGAAACTTTTCACGGTGAACGGTGAACGGTGAATTCGAGTAGATTTCAAAAGCTTCAAGGCGATGAAGAGGCAGGCTGAATAAATAAGTCGACAAAAACCGAAGGCGAACCACTATGTTAAAAATAGTTAAATTCGAAAAAGGAGAAGGAGAAGGACTGAATCGAAATGATAAAAGGCTTTTTGCCGGCGCGGTTAGCGTGCTGTCTACGTGCTACGTTTAGCGACCGCAAAACGCAGATGCGCTGTTTGTCCGTGAATTCCCTACTGGGCAGACACCCGCTAATAAAGTCGATGAACGAACGGATGAGCGCGCGGTTAGATGGATGGCTGTTAGTCGAATGTACAGAGTTTGTATGTATGTATAGTATGTACGAGTCATAGCGGCGCGCTTATTTGGTTGAAAGCATGCTCGGTTAAGCAGCTGTATGAACAGCAGCGACTGAGACATAAAAACGCCATCAAAATTTAGACAATGACTCTTTCAAATCATACCAATAAAACGCCAATCAAATAGCTTAGGAAAAAAGTACACGAATCAAAATTCAGCGGATAAGCATGTATAAACTGCAGAGACAGCGGTATTGCAAATGACGGGTAAACACTTAGATGAATGACCGAACGGGTGTTAGATTATTGGGTCGGTCGTTTGGAACCTCATCCAACGCCTATTACAACCAGCAATCCTTTGTTGATTTCTTTGGAATATACATATTGTGTATTTGTTCTTTTGGTTGCAAAATTTTGTGGGTTACCGGTTAATGTTAGTACATACACACACGCATAAGTACGCATAATGGTCGTAACTGTTCATATGGTGATGCTAGCAATATCATTTACAAAAAGCGGAGGTTTCACCAAAATGCAAATGCTCGAAAATTAATAAAAGCTGAATAATTTTTTTTATCCGTTTGCAACATTCGAGTTGTTGTGTACTCTTCATTTACCCAGATCCACATTAGGGGGCGTCAAACAACCGAATATTTTTTCGATTGGTACTCCCTCCAGACCATTTGGAGACCTGTCGATTTACATACCGTTCCCACGACGTGCGAGTCTACGTAACCGGAACAGACTTGAATTTTTATCCGGCCAAGGGCATTCAACTCGACAGAATTCCACCGCTACAACAAAAAACAACCGTTTGTAGAGCAGTAGATTTTCTACAAAACTATGAGATTTTCGATTGTTAATGATTTTTCCTTTTTTTGTTCATTAAGTTATAAAATATGTAAGAAAAAAATGTTGACTTAAAATAATCAAATGTTAACCGTTAATATCTTTCAAACCGTTAGGTTTAAGTAAAAATCGCAAGATACCTAAGCTTCATACAAAATCTATAAAAATAGATATACATATTTTTGGAAGTAAGTTTTAAATTTTTCTATGCAAAAATAAGCAGAAAATAGAAAACTGTTAGACAGCGGACCTTCACATTACAATTAAGAGTTCATACTTGGAGAGATTCTCTTACAGGTGTCTAAGAACAAATTTCAGAGCACTAAGCGAATAAAAAATATTCCTTCTTTGAGCCACCCTAATCAAAATGCAGAAGCGTAAATTTAAACCGGTTTGCTGGTTGGTTGGCCACACATGTCCTACGCCCAAATCGAATCAGTGACGTAGAACGCCAAAAGTTGTCGACCGCCCAACAAGGGATCGATGCAACCTGCATTGTAGTGGGTTATTTTTTGCATATTGATAACGCGAGTTGGCTCAGTGTAGTCCGTTGTTATGAGCTTGTAACTACGACCTATATTAGATTCTGACAACATAGCCGCATTTGGCGTTGTATCTGTAATTAATTTCACAGTAATTTGGATGCTACTGTTTTGTGCTCCACCGAAACGGTTCTGTTGTAAATTCGATGCGTAATTAATGCACTACGCAGTATGCACAAGCCATACATATGCACACGTATGTATATATATATGTACTTACATTCAATGTTAAACTCGCAGCCACAGATATTTAGTATGATGCTGTTGACTTTGCTAAGTATAAAGGGCATCCTCAGTTCGTAGCGAATAAGTGCGTGAGAGAAAATTGCGTTTCGGCAAAAGTTTCAACTTATGATCACAAACTATAAAAATAATCCACCCATCTGTGGTTGGCAATATTTTCTGACAGCTTAAGATGACAACTTTTTCTTTGACTTTTGCTTACTTTTCACGACTTGTGTGCTTTCTTCGTGGATTTTTGCCCAAATGTTGAAGAAACTTTTGCTTTAGTAATCATAAAAAGTCGACTCATTAATTATGCAACACTAAAACTGGTAGCATCGTTTCTCACCATTTACACACCTCGATATTTTATATTTTACCCCCAAAGTCTCAATACAAAAACGGTTATTTTTTAGATACTGGCTTTGCAATATTCAAATTTTGCTTAAAAGTTGAGGTTTTCTTAGTATTGCCACGCCCCTGATTAATTGTTTACATATTGGCGCATTGCTGATTAGCTTCCCACACAAATTTTTGGAAACAATAACAGTGGATGAGGAACCAAAGAGTATAGTGTGGGTTATAATAACATAGTGCTAAGAGAGTTTTAAATATATTCCCTTAAATGCGTTCTCTCGTTGTAATTAAAATGTTGAGGGCGCGAATTTTGCTAATAATGAACCTCACTCCGGACTGAATGCACACGGAACTGAACTTAAAGAATCTTGGGCTCTTCGTTATTTGTATATAATATTTGCAACACTCATACGTCACGGTGTACAGCAATTTCTAAATCTAGATGAATAAAACTGGGATGCTTCGAAACTACTTTTAACTAATAAGTTTCCATATGCTAGGCCAGCTTTTTACTTACATCCAATAACTCAGGTGGCGATTGAGTAAGAAAGGAAGAAACCTCTTTTTGCTGAATTTCTTTGCAACATCGGCGAAAGCGTTGATAATATTGCGGTCGGCTTTGTTAAAGACAACTGCGCGAATGATGTTGAACAATGATTTAATAATAGCATTTGATGTTTTACAGCCCTTGCAAACCAAAACCGATGGCCAGGAACTCATTTAATTGGCAAAACTGTGAAACGAAACGACAAAACAATCACCCACAGCGCAACTGAGTCTCATGTGAGCTTCAGAGCTTCCAATTTCTGATTTTATCTTGAGAATCTTGTAAATATACACATCAAGTAAACCATTAGCTTTAATGGCAATATAAAATATGAAAGTGCATCTGCCAGTTAATGACTATAATTAATAGTTATTAAATATTATATTGCAATTGCAATTTTTTAGCATACATTTCATTAAATTGCCATGAAAATGCTAGAATTTTGCTTTCTGTAATTAAGTGCATATTACATTTACAAATGCACATTTTGCAACTCTTAACTACACATCTAAACACAAATAAATGCTGAATTTCACCAAACCAGGAAAAAACGTTCATAACCTTTACAGATGCATTTCTTTTAACACAAGTTTAAGCGTACAAAAAGATCTGGTTTTTGATCGCTCAGTTTGTATGGCGGCTATATGCTATCGTGATCTGATCTGACCAATATGTTTGTATATTGTAACGTTGCTTTGGACAATAACTCATGCTAAATTTTGTGTAGATAGCTTATCAAAGAAATAAAATTTCTATATAAGAGTTTAATTTTGATCGTTCAATTTGTATGGCAGTTATATATATTGGTCCGATATTGGCGATTCCGACAAATACGCTGTTTCTTGAGAATAAAATAACGTGTGCAAATTCTCAGATCGATATCTCAAAAACTGGGAAAGTAAACCGCGTATATGCAAACAGATGTATATATATATATATATATAGATGTATATCCTCTTGGATACTACAAATCCTTTTGGATGTTAGAAACGTCGTAAAAAACATAATATAATCTATTTAGGGTATAAAAATGTCGTAATAAGTATATTTTATATACTCACTGATGCAGAAATAATGAAAAATTAATTAAGTACATACAACAAGCGATGTGCGAGTATACAGAAAAGAATACTTTAATATTTAAAATTAAATACTTAAAATCAAAGAAAACACTTAAGAGGTGTGTGTGCTAAAAAAATAATATGAATTTTATTTTTTTGAAAATAAAAAATTATTATTAAAATGTATCCTTAATGTTGTCGCTTTCAAAATAGTCTCCACTCGCTATTATGCATTTATGTCCGGCTTTTTATTTTCCGCCGCCTTCTTCACTATGTCCTCTTGCAATAACCATTTCTCAAACTTGAATGGATGTATTCTTCTAACAGCTGCTGTAAACTATTTTATGCTCTGTGGTAATGCCGAGAAATTGTTAATTGGAAAATTAGAGGTATATGTACCCAATAAGCATGCGACAAGTTTTTCAGATAAAGCCCAACAGAGGTTACTGAGAAGATTGCCTGTATTAATTGCGTACACCCCTGTGTATATTAACTCAATTCTATGTGACGGTCGGATGAACACGCATGCAAATGAATTTCTCGCTTGACAACCTTCCAGTGTTCTAGTAATTGCATTAATTGGCATATTGGCCTTTTGCTTTTGTGCAATTTGTAGACATTTACATAATTTTGAAGTCTGAAAGAAATAGTTGATTTTATTCTTTTCTACTTTGCAATTTCAATATCGAATTCGACCAATTAGAAAAGGCAATAAGACAAATCAAATAAGACAAATGCTTTGTGTGCTTGTTTTTCTTAGTTAACTGTCGTTTGTTGCAATAACCTTAATATCAAATTGAATTGGTGCTGCTAGTGGTGTCTTTGGCAATGCTTTTCAATGAAATTTAAGCAAGAATTATATAAAAAGCCTTGCTTAATATGGCCGCATACAAAGACAAGCGAGAAAATCATATTTTAAAGCATAAGATGCTCATATGCTCAACCAGAAGCATTGTCAAAAAAGATTTTATTTAATTGTTCAAAAAAATTTTTATTATTGTTGAAGTTTTTCTTTTCGGCACCGTAAGTCGTACTTTCTCAGAAGAATATCAACGGAAACGGAACTTTTTTATTTTTTGTTTTTACTGAAATTTATGGTATATATATACAGGATATATATAAATGTCTTACAATTTATATTTTTATTTATTTATAAAAGTGAAAAAAATAATACAATTTATATATCATATATGCATATAAACATATGTATTGGCAATTACATATATTATCATGCAAATAAAATCACAGTCCTTTCGAATGAACTCAACTTTTGTGTTCATCATACGGCCTGGCGTACATGTTTTACGATCGGAAGAGAAGTCTGTGCATGCATGCGCGTAAATCAGTCAATCTTTTACAGTATGCCATTCAAATGTGCAGTTATTCAAAAGAAAAAATTCAATCCGATGTCAATCAGGAATTTAAACATATATGCTCGTAGTCATGGCACGATTTTCAGGCAAAATAAATTGCAAATAACCTTGAATTCAACTCCTAAATTTCCATACATACCTTCTTACATGTGTAAATAGCTAGTTTTTATTTATTTTTGCATGGAGTACAATATTTGCGCTTATGTACTTTTGCGTTTGCCATTGCAGCGATTTGTTTTTATTTGCACGCAAAATTGTTATTTTCATATTATGCTTGGTGCTTCGGTTGCTTTACTTGATTGTCTTAGGATACAAATACAAACGAACCCTACACTTTAGGGTGTTATTTGTGGTATAAAGCGGTCTAAATTCAGATTAGTACACAAAATAATAATATATAATATACAGTACATATTGCAGAAAATTCTGGGTGCTTCAAAAACAAGATGCGTAAAATTTTTTTTAGGTTTTGAGGTAACTCTTTATAACATTATTACTTATCGCCTAATCGAAATTGGAAATGAATGATAAAATAAAATGTTTACCCTTTTTTTTTAGTATTCAGAACAGGATATATTAAGGGATTCTTTATAGGAAACATTTTCAAAAAGTCTCCTTTTTTATTTTATTTTCTTAATGCACTTATATTTTAATAAAGAATATACACAGATTTGAAAAAGCGTCTTAGAGTGCTCAGAAGTACCTTCCAAACTTTAAACGCGTTTTTCTCAAAATGGTGGTTTCGAAGACGGTGACCGACATTACTGGAAAACGGCTAAACCGACTAGTCTTATATCTGTCTCTTATACACATCTAGATGTGTATAAGAGACAGAAATAAATATTTTTACTAATCTTAGTATTAAAATATAATATCATAAAATACAATTAAAATATTTTTTTCTCAGAAGAAATTGTGAACTTTGAACACATCGGAGACTCTATAAAATATATATATAAATGATCAGTGTGACGAGCTAACTCGATTTTGGCATATGCGTCTGTCTATCCGTTCGTTTGCCGGTTTGTCTGTTTATGCCATATACGAACTAGTCCCTTAGTTTTTGAAATATCGATCTGAAATTTTGCATAGGTTATTTTCTGTGCAGCAAGTTGTTTATTTATTTATTCGGACAGCCATTATGGGACTGCACGATGATTGACAATTCGTTGTCTGGAAAGTTTTTTATTCGACCTGAAATCCGCACGAAATTTAACACAATTTTTTGTTCAAGACAAAGAAATTGTTCAAATCCGGTCACTATAGCATATAGCAGCCATATAAAGTGATCGATCAAAATCAAGTTTTTATGGAAACCTTTTTTTTTTTTTTTTGAAGCGTATTATAGTGTCAACGCAATCGAAGTTAAGTTTTTTTTTTATTTTCTAATTGCCCACCCTAATGTTTGATAATATGTGTGTAATTATTATTCGCGTACATATAAGCTCGCATGTGGCACCCTTCAGCTCTATACGTATGTATATTCTCCACAATCGTTTCGCTCATTTACTTTAACACACTCGATTTAGCCTTGTCTGCTTTCCGTTTGAAATGAATGCATACTTGCACGGCCTTTAATGCTTTATACATACGTTTCACGTTTAAACCTTTGTTTTTCCTATTGCTTTTGTGAATTTCAAAAACACAAACCCTTTTTCATATTCCGACGCATTTGGTGTCAAATGTAAGCAAATTAGGCTGAGTTAGTTTATTTTCACTGCTTCTTTTATGAATTTAAATTTAATATGTACACATACATCGGTTGCCTCTTATATTTCCGGCAATCTGGCAAATCACAATTTTATCGTAAGTTTTGACATTTTTGATGTTATACATACTCAGTATGTTTTGACAAACGAACGCTATTTGTATTGTTTACAGTCACTTAAAATATTCATATTCGGCCAAAAAAAGGAAATAATCACATTTTTTGCAACTTTCGACGTGAATTAACTCAGCAAAAGGGTATAAATGGACTTAATTCAACTTTTGGCGATGAGGCTCCATCAAGGACCAGTATTTATCAATGGTATAGTGAATACAAGCACTTATTGCTCCCGAAACTTTTGTTGCTGTGATCTATCGTGGGATTGACATTAGTGCGAGTGGGCATACATTCTACATTGGACGAGCATTTGATTGTAGAAAAATTTTTTCACGTGATCTTTGATCGCCTAAAAACGGCTCCTGTCGATTGATCGAGAGAAATGTTAAAAACATAGAAACATGTCTATGACAACGTGACAGATGACGAATAATGGGTTTATACGAATAAGTCCAAAATAGAGAGCAGTTGACTGTAAGGGTAACAAAAACTGTTCGACTACGAAGCACTTCCAAGCAAAAGGTAACTTGTTTTCTGGGAAAACCGAGCATGTCGCGACCACACCACTAGAACATCACAGACCAGTGAATTCTGGGTGGTATAAAACCTGGCAAAAAGCCAGTGGTTTATCAAGAAATCGAGAAAGCCAATCACGATGTCGGTTCACTCTTCATCACGGCAATGCGAGCTCTCACACATGGGCTGAAACAATTGCTTTTTTGAGTACTTAAAACATCGATTTGATTAGACTTCCGACATATAGTCTTAACTTTTCATCGAATAGCTTCTTTTTATTCCCGTACCAAAAAAAGTAAACTAACAGATCAACGTTATTGGACATCTGAAGAGGCGGTAGATGCGTTTAAAACACATATTTTGGAGATGCCTCTTTCAGGGGGACAACGTTGCTACGCCTATTAGTTCAAACGTATGCAAAGGTCTACAGATCTCAATGGAGGATATTTTGAAAAATAAGCAATAAGCAATTTTAGACCACTAATATTTGTTTTTGTACCCTAATCCCAAAATATAAAAGGCAACCTACGTACATGTGTATATAGTATACATATACTCGTATAAGGTATTCATTCGATCGAAAAACAACATGAAGATGGCATGAATAAACAATATCTCGTGTTTTTATTATTTCCTTTTGGTTTCGACTCATTTCACTCGTTTTAGTAATTTTAATCAGTTTAAAAGTAGCAAAACAAAGAAAACAGTACGATGTAAGGGTAAGGTGTATGGATAATTTTATTGTTATTGAATTCTTCTTGCAAAAACTCGTTGCACTTCTCTCTGTTCCGCTAATGTAATGAATTTTTTTGTTTAAGTAGAGTATCCTTACCGTTGGTTCCTTCACGCTTCACTCATTACACACACATACAGGTATACATACACATACATATACATATACGGGCAATTTGCTTCAGCCATTCGTCGTCATGGCGGCCATAAATTCATTTGATGTCTGTGCATTTTAAATATTTGCACACAAACATATGTATGTAGGTAAGTATGTATCTCACAAAAATGGTTTCCCTCGTACAACAAACAATTTGCGGACTTCATTTACGAAGTACGAGCACGAGCGAACGCACAACATACCGTTGGAAAGTAAGCAAAAATTTCTCAATAAACTCATTTTTATTCAGTTGTTCTCACTAATCAGATTACATTCAAAATGACAAAACAAATAGCGAGGCAAGTGCAAATAAAGAGCGCAAATACAAAAAACTTCATATTTATTTCTTCTACGTCTATTCACATTTCTCCAAGGACATTTATATTAGATATATCACAAAGAAACTGCTAATATATACATATGACTAGACCCCATTGTCACTTAAATTGTTGAGTTTCAACTGTGTACCCGTTCTTTTGTGGTCATGCCATAAAATGTGTCTTCAGTTCGCATCTCTTTATATCCTGAATATTGTATAAATAGGTTGCCACAATGTTTGTAGTAGCCATAAGTAAATATCATAATAACATATATACATATGTATATAATCAATATATTGGTATGACCATCTGACCGTCTCTATACAAACGAACTGGTAACTCTGTTTTCGAGATATCGAACTGACATTTCACATACGCCCTTTAGTCACCAAGAAGCTGCTCATTTGTCGAAACCACCGATATCGCACCACTATAGCATATGGCTGCCGTACAAACGTAACAATCGGAAGCCAATGCTTATATGGGAAACTTTTTTATTTGAGAAGATATTTTGACGAAATTTTACACGAGCTTTTATCTAAGACAATAATGCAATCTCCAAATAAATGATTCAGATCAGATCACTATAACATATAGCTGTCATCCAAAATGAACCATCAGAATCAAATGCTTGTATGGATATCTTCCTCGATTATTATTCAAGACAACGATGGAATATTCCAATAACTTGATCAGATCACCTCACTATAGATGACCGATCAAAATTCTTGTTATTGTTAAGGGTATTATAACTTCAATGCAAGCGAAGTTAACATTTTTTTCTTCTTTCCATTGAAATTACAACAATGACAGTCTAACAAATTTTTCATCTTATTTTGTCTGGCGCGTAATAGTTTCATGCTTCTTTCTTTTCTTTTGGCTCTTCTCTGTGCTGTTTCTCTAATAATTTTATTGCCCCTCAGCCAATGAAAGTGTTCATTGCCGTTCATTAAATTCTTTATGTCAGCGCTTTGCTCATTTTTGACAATGCACGCATTAAAATAAAGGATTTCGCTCAAGATTGACACTTAAAATTTAAATAGAGCTTACCGCTATGCGAATTGAGTGCTGAATTTTATTTATTTAGTTTGTGAGTGCCAATTTATGCTGTGCTACCACTTGGGACAAGTTTATATGCAAACACTTGCATACTTAAGTATGTACTCGTATTTAAATGCCTTACACCCGCGAAATGGTTCGGTCTTTTGTCGAAATGTGAGTAATGGCTGATTCACATTGAACTTTTCCTCGCTTTGCTTCAGACATTTGCTTTGACAGACAAGTTCGATGTATGTATACTTTTGTGTGAGTTCGTTCACAGAGAGAAAGGTGGCTCCGCGTCGGCAGCAGAACTTAGAAAGGAAAAATAAGTGTTTTAATTAAAACCATGAACTAGGTATTGGGCGAAGCAAATAGAGTAAAAAATGTAATTTTGGCCGAACATTAAAAAAAAATTAATATATTGGTGAAAATGCAAATAAAATATCCTTTGTTCAGGAACTTGCAAATTCTTATATCTCGAAGAGGTCTGATTAAGATCGGTTATGTAGTTCGCTTAAAATTTAAACAACCGACCTTGGAAACATTGTTTCGGAAAAAACGCGTTTAAAAACGGCGCACTTAGCTTAGCTAGCCTATAGCGCACAAATTCTCAAGGCTGTATCTCCGAAACTATTACTCGAATCAATTTGAAGGTTTAAGGCAATATTCTAGAAGTGTTGTATAATTCAATAAGAGAATAAAAAAATCAAGTTTTTGAAGCCCGTAAACCCAAGTAACCGCTTAAGTGACTACATAGCTGAACTCGAGTGCACAACTTTTCGTGTTTGCATCGCTGAATCTGAGTTTGTGTTAAACAAATAAATTTACATTGCGTTATAACTTATTGTATATGTATGTATATGTTGCTTGTTTTTGTATGTTTATACGAAAATATCTTTATTGCTGAAATTTTTTTGTTGATTGACTTGTTAATCGATGATTGATTGATGTATTTCATATACACAACCGTTGCCATTATGAAGCGAATTCAGGCGAAATTCTCTTTTGTATAAAAGTATAAGATTTAAGCCATGTTTTAGACGAATTCTGAAACATTGAATGAAGGCATTTATAAATAATAATTCTGGCACTGACGCCGCAAATTATAAACCACAACAAGAGTTCGCAGTTTTTCAAAAACAGCGGTTAACGTAACACCATTCGTGACTATTTCATTAATCAAAGAACTCTCGTTTCTTTTTTGTTGTCAACGTCCTCTAAAACGCATATACATATTTAAATCTTAGGAAATAAATTGTTTATTCCCAGTGATATACATACATATGTACATATTTGTTGCTCATACTGATTATGAGTTAAAAGATCTGGCCGTAATTTTCTCTTCAAGAGTCCATTAAACAAAAGTGTAAAAATCTTCCTCCACGAAGGCAGACAAAGGAAAAACGTCTGTGGTCAGTCATTTGTAATTTTATGCGCCACATTAGTGCTGTAAAAGTAGAAGTACTTAAGTGCACACATAGCAAGCTATCAGAGGGTTGAAGTACAAATAGTTGGTCCGTATGTATGTACCTATGTTTCCAAAGTGCTTTCCTTTATAGAACAGGCGATAAATCAGAACACATAAAATACGTATGGAGAATTAAAATGCGTTGGCGAAAAAATGGAATAAACAAAGTCATCAGCAGTGACGGAAGAGAAAGGCCAAACTAATGACCATAATCAAGAATGAAATATATCCCATAATAAAGTATGTAGATAGGCTTATTATACATTAATAAGGACATCTTAACAATTCATACTCGAATGTCAACTTAATTATAGCGCAAAAAGGCGCAGAAGTAACTGCATTAGCGTCAAAAAACTAGACACAAATTGCCATGCTTACGCTATGTATATTTTATGAGTATGTGCATATCTTGACTAAATCTTTAGCAAATCTTGCTAAATTCAGAACAAATAATATGTCCGTAAGAAGTTGAACAGGCTTTGTCATAACAAAATGTATTCTTTGAGCACATTTGTGTACAGTGATGGCTAAGAAATTGGTTTGGAATACAGCTTTTCCTAAAGAAATCGAAATGAGAACCCGAAAAACAGTCTGTTAGGTTTTGAGTAATTCTCTTTTCTACAAAGTAAAAATTGAGGAAAATGTACATACATAATTCATGGTATATGGTTAATAACCACATATAAACTTTTTTTCTTTTCTACAATTTATGACCAAGTTTTATTTTATATGACTATCGCTGCCATGGAGTTCATTAATTTTGGTCTATTCTATCTATTTTCGACAGGCAAAGTCAAATCATCAGAAGAGGCAACAACAATTCACAAGGATCACAATAAAAGCGTTTGTTAGCTCATAATCAAGGAGAACCATATAGTTACAAACGTTTCCACGGAACAGCAACAACAGAATCTAAGCAGCTAACACTAAGTGGGGAAGCTACAAGCGGCAACGGCGGTAAAAGGAGGGAAGTACAAGTATTTGCAAAGGCCACAGGGTGCACAACGCTTGGCAGCTCAGCATCGGCGAAAATAGCTTTCAACTACAGCAGCGCTGTCGACTTCTTAAAGGCACATTGTCAGCGTCAGTCTCGTCAATCACAACGTAAGCACAAATCCAACAGCAACACAAACTATATAGTACATCTATTAACTACTGAGTGAGGCTAGAAACTAAACGCTCTTCCCACAGTTGTCAGCTGTCACCGTTGGCAAACAGAGGAATCATAACCGTTAGCACGCCGGTCCGCTAACGCCTCTAGTCTATAAATTCATTTGGCTGCATTGTCTTAGCCACACACTACTCTGTTTCATTTCGTTTTTGGTCGTACGAAATTTCGCACAAAAAATGCCTGTGGGTGGGCGCACAGCCGGCAAATACGGATATTCCGACAGCAGTTACTACAGTGGTAAGTTCATAATTTTTCTCAGGGCCAACAACTCTTACACAAACTAAGCTTTCGGCTACATGTACTACTACCAATAGCATAGCGAACAGATTAATAAGAGAAAATGAGAACTCCCAGCGCCACCCACCCCGCCTTTGACCCTCCCACTTACATATGATACAGCATCGTTTCAATATAACACTCGTGTATACATAAATAAGTATGAATGTATATATGTACATACGTATAGAGTTGGTTCTTTGACACATTTCCTTGTCACCGAGAAGCAGCGGGGTACCAGCGTATCGAAACAGGAGTGTGAACATTAAACTCTGAGCAGCATCAAATAAAAGCAGAAAGTACAAACAAAACAAGTAAGGAAGAGCTAATTTCGGGTATGACCGATCAATTCATACCTCTTATCACTTGCAAGGATTAAAGCTGGGGAAATACCTTCCAGGTGTTAAATTATATTAAACAATTGTCGCACTATACCATGGGCATGAGAAAATATCACTATATATGAATATTCGTTGTTACCTATTTCAATTAGGTCCGGAGATAAGTGATGCAAATTGAACAATGACGTTTTATAGACGTGGCAGTGGTCCCATTACTCCCATCTATAAACTCGTCCTTACTTTTTTTTGCTAGAGAACATGTGTACTAAGTTTTATTCTCAAGTTTCATATCTCAATTTTTACGCAATTTACAATTTGCACGGACAGACGAAAAGACGGAGAGACGAACCGACAGTCACCCGGATCCTGATAATACATACATACATATATATCGGGTGATTTTTTAAGAGCTTGATAACTTTTTTAAAAAARAAAACGCATAAAATTTGCAAAATCTCATCGGTTCTTTATTTGAAACGTTAGATTGGTTCATGACATTTACTTTTTGAAGATAATTTCATTTAAATGTTGAC
>NW_017535686.1:108137-188938 GCF_001853355.1 Bactrocera latifrons | reverse complement strand
GAGCATCTTTCTCTTTGACACCATGTCTGATATCCCACGTGATCTGTCAAATACTAATGCATGAAAATCCTAACCTCAAAAAAATCACCCGATACATATGCACAAGGTGCGTTCAAAAGTAAAAAGGACTTTAAAACAAACAGAACAAAAGGGTTTTCGGCAAAATCAATTTATTTTATTCAAAATAGTCTCTTTCTGCTGCATAACGCTTTCCATACATGGGCAAATGCATTTTTCCGAAAAGGAAGAAGTCGTACGGTGCCATATCAGAAGAATACGGGGAGTGATTAATGGTTAAAATGTGATTTTTGGTCAAATAATCAGTCGCAATGAAGTCCTTCGAATGTTGGATTCTGAACAATTTTTGGTCGTCAGTCACTTTGTGCGGAACAAACCGTGCACACACCTTTCGTAAGCGCAAATGTTCGCTCAAAATGATGATGTGTCGTGAAGCAAACTATTATACTCTACAGCAAAATGTTGCACTTGTATGAAAAACCAATGACTTCTGCGCAAAAGGGCTAAAATACGGTAGTAAACAAGCATGGAGTAATCTTAGCACTTTGCGTTTGATACAAATGTCCAACATGCTACCGCTGCTTATTCATAGGAGAACAAAAGCGCATTGACAGTTGCTCAGTGACCGAATTCAATGAACCGAAAAAGTGCTAATATTTCACGCTTTCGATCCACCGTATTCACCATTTGACTTTTGTAGCATAAATTCACGCTCGCACGTACACTTACGATTCACTCTTCTTATTTATATAGAATTATCAATCTTTTCGTTTTCGTTTAACGCTCTCAATGACATCCGACAGATTATTTAATGCTCGCGTTGTTTGGCGAAGTGTATGTGCAGTAAAACCACTTCTGCTTGACCTTTACTACGGCTCCTCCCACCTAGCTATTTTCGACGAATTTCAAGCTTTGAACGCTCATTCATTTCATGGTGAAAAAAGGACAATAAAATATTTGACACCGGAATGGGGTCAATGCAAAAGCTTTTTTCAGAAGTAATGCTTCACTTAATGGTATTTTAAATCATTACATATGGAACTCGCAGATTAAAATAACATCTCAATGGATTTAAGAAATATGTATATACAAATCTAAACTCTATGACAGTCATTCAATCATTAAATAACATTTCCTACTTTGACGATTTTTAACAACTTGATTTATTGAATATTTCCGATTTGCATATCGCAGTTTTTGGCATACGCAACGCAAGCCCCACTCTATATGTATTATAATTGAAATGCAATTCGGTGCACAACTTGGACTGGACCCTGGAGGTCTGTTAAGAAGGCTGGAAAGTATAGTAGACTCCATTTTCAATCATCAATTTTCGGTTTGGCTACTGATTTTTTGAAAATTAAAAACAAAAAGAAGTTTTTCGCAGCCGAAGCTGGAGAATACGGGAGATGGAGCAGCAGTGCAGCCTAATTTTTGTTTATCTTGGCAAAATGCGGTTGCTTTATCTATTAATAAGGCATATGATATGATCGTTATAACCTTTTCTAGGTTCTAGATGCAAATCATACCTTGTAATTCTAGAATGCGAGGGCTAAAACCTTTTTTACAGAGAGGTCTTCGCCTTACATTGCCGAGTAAAATCTAGTGTTTCAATTGTTCATTGATCTCAATTGTGTATCAGTAGATCCATGTTCCTTGGACAGTGACAAACCGCGTAGAAGTTCAAACCTTGCCGTGAAATGGTTTCACTATTCTTCTAGCAGTACGTACGGAGTAAGCAAACTAGACACCCATCTAGCTGACGACTTTCTCATACCCAACGAATTCTGCAGGATATGAACCACACAATCTTTTGAGATGCTTACAGACACAGTTATTTCCTCGCGAACTTTCAATCGCTTTTCATGGTCATGGTAGCTATCTTTGGGGACACCTTGGCGTGGCTAATCAAAAATCGATATGCAACCACGTTGATATTCATTTAACCAATTTCTGATGATTGCCATTGAAGGAAAGAATAACCGTATACATATAGCAAACGTGCGATCTTCGACTTTACTGAGCGATTTCCCTTCATACTAGAATCGAATCGCCAAACGATATTGCTCCTATACTTTTTACTAAAATTTACGACAAGCCAACTTTCGAGCTTGATCAAAACAAAAGTGTAAATCAGTTTCAACTGAAAATTACGCGATGAAAAATTCGCCTTGGATATCTTCATTATGTGAACTATACAAGAGAGGAATAGGATGACTGCTGCATCTGCTTGCAGGCAGTTACAATTAGTTTCAGATGTGCAGCACAAGTACACGGAGGCGACATGTACCAATTTAGTTTTTTAATTTATTCTTAATGGCTCCCTTGTAAAGACTTTTATTACTCAGTGAATTTGAAAAACTTGCATAACTCCATTGGTTGCGAGAACTTTTCTCTATTGTTTTCGCTCAATTTACAAGTGTCGCTGCATCTAAATGCACTTCATGGTAAGTAGGAATGCTATATGCTTAAAAGTTCATTTTTTATTTACTCATTTACCTATTTGAATTGTAATGTAAACGACAACAGTTTAACACTTACATATGTATATATAATACGGATATATACATGCATGGCATTTTACCGATTACTACTCGCAAAAGAATGCAGGAACAAAGGTTAGCAAAGTGACCGAAGTGGCCAAAGTGGCCGAAGGTGTTGAAAGCAGATGAAGCGAAATACAAGCGCACTTACATCCTGTTATTGGGTACGTGCTAGTAATTTGCGATGTCGATTGCAGACCTTTGCAGAGTGGATTGAAGAGCGTCGAAACTGACAAGCTGAATGAATTTCAAGGGGCGTTTCAGTGGCAGCTTCCAACGCGCCATTCGTTGATGGACGTCACCATGTGCTTTCCAAAAAATTCATTTTCCCTATTTAATATATATTGCAGGTGCATACCAACGGGAATAAACATAAGTACATACATATTTATGGAGTACATAATATATTTTTAAATTAAACCACTCATATTGATTGCACCTGTAACCGTATTGACAAATTATTTCCAAAAAAAAACTGGACAAAAATATTAATTCACCAAGTTTTCACATACATCCAATTCAAGAGAGTTCCTTGCTTCTAATAAAGCATTCTTTAGCCCATTCAACGTGTTAAATTTGGTTTGGTCGGGATTCTGTGCTGGCGTCTGTACAACTTTGAGACAGTTATAGAGCAATCAAAGCTTTGTAACACTCGAAGTGTACTTAGGATCGTTGAGATGATAGATAACAAAGCTGGGTATCGAATTTTCCACAATTTGCATTACATTTTCCAAAATTCTTCGCGACATCTCTGCCATGTAATATGTGAAATATTACGTACAATGTTTAAGCGAAAAAGGATGGTAAAGAGCATTCTGATTTCGTAAAACAATTTTCAGTTCTTTTGAAGCTTTGAAGCATCTTGCTTAATTTCGTGTAATACACATCGCTCTTCTTGGTCATTTAACACCTTATGCTGACTCCCTCTGCTTTTAACGAACAATCTTAACTCATCCACGTAACTTATAAATAATATCAAGAACTGTAGATTTGTTCTTTCCAACAAATTCAGCGATTTCTCTTACAGTTTTGCTTTCAAAATTGAGTTTTGGAATAAAGTGCTGAAGTTCTGAAGAGGATTGTATTGCGGTAGGAGCCTTTTTTGCAGTTTGAAGCTACAAACTTACAATTTCTGTTCTGTATCTCAAATAAATGCAAGCGCTTAATTCCGAACGTTCTGTTTTTATGGGAGATATATGCTATGATGGTCCGGTATCAGCCGTTCCGACAAAAGAGTAGCTTCTTGGTCAGAGAAGTAGAGATGCAAAATTTCAAATCGAAATCTCAAAACCAGATTGAGTTGTTTGCTTATGTAAAAACGGATAACCGGATAAACAGACGGACTTGGCTAAATTGACTTGACTGGTTACGCTAATCAGTCATACTATATACTTTATAGGGTTCCTAATATTTCATTTTTACAAACATCGTCTCAAACTTAATATGCTCCATTCAGTAATACATATACAAAACGCCAGCCAAGAATCCCAACATTTTGCAGCAAATTTCCAGAAAGTAACTGTATTTTATATTCGTATTGGCTTTGTTTGATTATTTGTTATACATATATACTTTATATATAATATATAGGTACATATTACTATTTTTGTCCATTTGCAAGTCTTTTTTACCCAAAGCGCTCGCTGAAACTCCAATGCAAAGCACAATGTTTGACAAGAGGGGGAAAATGCAATAAAGACTTTCGTGGAAAGCTATTTACAGGCATATTTACACATGTCAATATATCCAAAAGATTAACAAAGGTTGGTGGGGTAGGCGTACATTATTTGTCACATTGAAACCATTTTTGCTTACATTGCCATTTTCGTAAATACGGTTTCGAGCTATTAAGTTTCGTATTTCATTAAATTCATATTAAAATTATGTTATGTAAAATGTCTGAACAAAAACTTTTGTCGTACAGCATTAATACGACTCTGCAGGCTATTAAATGTCAGAAACACAGAATATTGAAGTGTAATGACGAAAAGAAAGGAAGTGATAGAAACATTTGAGATTACCCGAAGTGGGTGTAAAAATGAAAGATGTTAAAAAATGTACGGAGAAAAATGTTAGAGTTCAGTTAATGCAAAATATCTTTTCAGATTTCAGGTTTGGCTGAGCCATATTTCTTTTTTAAAAAATGAAAGGTCTCAATTTCTCTGATGTCCCAAATGTCTATAAAACAAGACCTGATGTTGTCTGGAAACTGACGCAGGCGAAGCCACGTAAGGCACACTGTGAAACATACTATTAAGTTTCTGCTACCAAAATTCTGATGTCAAACAGAGTTAACATGGACTGACAACCTAGAACTTAAACTTTGCTGCGCCTTACTTCTTTTTTCTGAAAGTCAAAATTAGTGCGGCAATCATTGACGTACTGTAATCAATGCTTCTCGTCATCTGAATCCATGACTCCAGATCAAATTTGATCCGGACTGATCCAATTAAACTGCACGAACAAATCCAGGCACAAATTTTCCTAGATTTTTACAGCCTATTTTATGTTCACATGAAGTTGGCGTTTACAACGCCAAAGTTTTGTCTGGCAAATTTTATCATGGAAAAAGAAATTAGCAACTATCCTATCTATTCCTATCACAAACCGCATATAAATAAAAACCGAACACAGCTAGGTGTTTTGAAGCTTGCAATAAACACTCAAATCAGATTATACCATTTTCAATATTTTTCCCCACTTACCTTCCTTTTACAGGCCACTCCTATAAAAGCATCAACGATGAAATTATTTGGGTGAGCATCGGCATGGGTGTCACTATAATTGTTCTAATCACCATAGCGTTGTGCTACATCGCATACGAGAAATGCCACAAGAAACGTGAATACTACATTAATGCATAACGCGGTACCTTGGAGACGGTGAATTTTAATAGCAAGTGGCAGCCAATTATGGAAGCGAACGGCATGCAGTGTCATGTGGCACGCAACACATGCAACGAAAGCCAATTTACAAAGAAGATAGCCGAAAATTATGCACAACACAAAAGTGCGCGCGATATGGAGGTGCCACCATAAATGCAGGAGATAAAAGTAGACCGAGTAGCGTTAAAGTGATTGTATCGAAAAAAACAAAGTTAAGTTTGCACAAAAGTGGCAAAAGTAGAAGTGCCACCTACCGCCAACCACCAACCAATGACCGCAAACCGCTTGCTCCGTACACTACAATTGCACTTCGCACATTCACCTACGCACACAAATACAAAGTGCACACACATGCCATATGCACACATACGCATGCAGTAATAATTTGCGGTATATATAGTTTGTATGATTCGCATTTCGTAATATCTACGCCAAAAAGCGCCAAATCCTCCACAAAATTACATTTTTCACACACACAGTTGCAAAGTGCAGGAAGCATTTGCGCTTGCAACACGAAGCGCATAATGGCAATGGCTTAGCCATTTACTTTACGCGACTATTCTTATGCTGGTCATCATGAATGTGTTTCCCCGCTCGTACAGGAACAGCAAAGCCAATTCCCGTTGAGTTGGGGCAAAGCGTCGAAATAGCGGAATAGAGGACAATGCTGCAGTTAACCATATAAACATATTTACATTGTACTCTGTGCAACAATATTACTTAAGCGTAGGAGTTTTGCAATGGCAATTTAGAGTGTTTATACAGGAGGGTATGAGTTGTACAAGGTGAGCTTATAAGCAAAAATAATACTCCCACATTTTAAAAAGCTTTAAATAAAATAAGGTAAGGCCTTTGAAAATTCGATTGAATTGAAATTACTTAAAATTAAATTAAAGAAAATAAAAACGATGATATTTAAAAGACCTGAAGACATTACTTTAAAGCTGAAATATTAGTAAACGAATTTTAATAGGAAATGTAGTAGTCCACTTATACATATACATATATGACATTCTGTTTTAAACAAATAAAAAGTATTTACTGCATATAAATGTCAATGAAGATTCTGCATGCAGGATTACATACTTAGTAATGTATTAAATTCAATATTAAATTAATGTTTCCAAGAACTATAACTAAATAACTCATAAGCCAACTATACGATTTTTGGAACTACATATGTGTGTGTATTTATCTTACGTGTAGTTATTTTATGAAAAATACTTTAAAACATTTTAAAAACATGAAGCGTATACTATACAATAATAATTATGAAAAAAAAAAATTTAAATTATATACATAGTATAAGCATATTTTGACAGGATTTTTCCTAACTCAGCTGCATAGTATTATTAAGAAGTTTGTGTCTGTCTTCAACTATTTCACTTAACTTCATATGTATTTCACTAAAATATGTACAAATATCAATTAAGAGAATGGTCTAATAGACAGGAAACCAACTTTTGTTTAATTAACTAAACAGTTAGAGCCAGTTAACGGTTACCAACAGATAGAACAAGTGTGCTACGGTTAAAACTTCGAAAGCATCTTTTTTTAATATAAAGATAAAAATAAATGAAATAATATGAAGCCTAACATTTAAAATTAAATGCAAGTAATTGATGATCTACTATAGACCACTACTAGACAAGTTTCCAAATATGACTCAAGCGCTCAAATAATACTTTATTATGATAACACTCCTCTACATTAATTTTGTTGCCCTAAATATAAGATCAATTTTGGTTATAATACCACACACACAATTCACAATTCATGAAACTATATTTGTAAGATCTCGTAATCTACCATCGTGTAGCGATCCCAACTTAGATCCTCGTGAAACGGCTGTCTCTGTTCCTCAATATAATTTCATACATTTTCTTAAAATGTAACCAGTGAATTGCGATGTTGTCTAACTTAGCACACATTTGTTTGCTTCTAGCATCTGTAAGTTATTCAGCATGTTTTTTAGAAAAAATTTCATATTTTCTTTTTTAAGTTTGTTGATTTATAATTAACTAGTAAATTTGCGGCTATCAACACAAAAGATGTCAAGCTTTGATTTGCGGAACAGGCATAACCTTGATTAATACTGTACTACTGTGATCAAATAGAAAGATGAAGTGAATTCTTAAATTACTTCGCGTGTTTTTCGAATCGGTAAATTTTTTCTCTGTAAATTGGTAGTAATGTTAGTGGCATCTATGCTAAGTTTCACGTCATTAGTATTCTTTCAATCAATTCTTCGATTTTTACTCTGTTTGAATTTTTTGAACAAAGAAGTGCGATAATGCACCATCTCATAATATTATATTTCAACTAATATGGTGCCCTACCAACCGCATTCGTCTGATTTCCTTTGGTGTAACTTCTGACTATTCAGCCAATTCACATGACCACTCCGAGGACACCGATTTTACTCAATTGAGGATATAAAAGCTGAATGCAAGAAGGCTCTGATGGCCATCACGACGGAGGATTTTTCCAAGTTCTATATTGACTGGATAACACTTGGCATAAGTGTATTGCAGCGGGAGGGGATTACTTTGAAGGAGGTGAATTGGACAAAAATCACCTCTCAATTTGATATGTACTATTATCCGTATTTGAGAATCATTAAATATTTCACATTTCAACTTTTCCTTACTAATCTTTGGAAGGTTTCTAAAAATGTTGTTAAAACAATATTCTGTCCCTTTCACTGTTTTGAAAAATTGCTTGAAGATTCCGAACTTGATCACCTATTAAGGGGTTACATGGGTTTCTTAACAATTTTTTTCTCATATAAAAACAAAATATTTTATTAGAATTGTCACAAACATTCGCTATCAACAAAGAAATTCTAAAATGTTTGATAAAAAATATTTAATTCCGTTCATTTCCGTTGATCTCTCGTAAAAAAGACGCACCCACTTTGGCGGGATAACTTCTTACAGGATCATCTAAAGTGAAAAAATACGTGGTTTAGTTAAAAGCTTAACATAAAACTTAGGACAAAGAAACTGAAATTTGAATTTTTCCAAAGAAGTGAAAATTTTGCGACATTTTATTTTTCCAATAGTTGTATTCGAAAAAAGTCCTTCGTCCAAGGCTTTAAGAACTGTATCTCAAAGACCTTTGTAAAATTTCGTGAAGATCGCATAAGTAGTTCTCGAGAAATCTTGCCAACGGCTTCAAATACACAGTTTCGAGAAAAACACTTTTAAAGACGGCGCACTTAGCCTAGCTAGCCTCGAGCGCACAAATTCTCAAAGTTGCATCTCCGAAACTATTACTCCGATCAACTTGAAAATTTAGGGCAATATACTAGAAGTATTGTAGAATTTAATAAAATAATAAAGAAATCGATTTTCTGAAACACGTGAACTCATGTAACCCCTTAAATTGGCTGAGCCCATTTTGAGAAAAAAACTTTTTCGTTATCTCTCACCCTCCCTTTTCAACTCGTTAGATTGTATCGATTTCTAAGAATTTGGCAAACGTTATCCTTTCAGACTATGCGAGTTACTTTTAGTATGAAAGTGAGATTTTCATCGAATAAAACATGACATTTTATAGATTAAAAGTTTAGGTAACTCCAGGTTTCATTTTTATTAAAAACTTCCGCCGATATTTAAACAAAATATACGATATGCAATAATCCTAAAAACAAGAGCAATCAATACTGCATGAATAACTGCATAATTTGGACTTTTTTTGGTAAGCTGTGTAATATATCCAAAGGTCCGTAATATCCAACAGTGGCTTGTTAGAAATAAGTGTTAATACACTTGGTTGAAGTTTTATTCATTTGATCCATATTTCCTGAAAATGCGTCGCAACTTGCCTGGCCTATTGCATTTCTCGGTGTAAATTTAGACCCATTGTTTTAGCTCTCTAAATACCGAACTAAAAATATGGTTTTTAAAGTGACACCCACGTACTGTGTGCAAAGTTTTTCAAACGCTTTTATATATCAAACATGGAAATGTGTATAGAGATAATAAGCAATTAGTACATTGTAAATTGTGTCAGCGAGTACGCATAAAAATTCACTGATATGATAAGCTTTACTAAAGTACCATCATGGCGCAGAAGCCAAAAACGTTAAAATGAAAAAACAACAAATATTTAAAGTGATATTATAACCTGTAACTATGTATTCGGAAATTTTAACTGTTGTAGATAACATGTACACTAAGCGCTGTTCAAACAGACTTATAACCTTTTGATGTTTTTCCTGTAAAGGTTCCTCCTTAACACTACTACTTTACACTTAAGCCTCAAGAAATGTGAACATAATTAGGCGTGGACATACAAGTATTAGAATTTACTATTTGTGTGTTACAATGTGTGTTCGAGTAGCTGTAGCATTCGACTAGTATTTCCTTTTACATACTGTAGTTCTAGTAATAGTATCATATTAACGACTGTCTTAGCTGCCTGCCAAAAGCAACTACTTAGAAACAGTAATATTTAGACGGACTACAAACTTACTTACTTGCATTAACACATTAGACGCCAGATGAATTAAGCCAAAATCAAATATTCGCCAATAAAAATACTTCATTAGCACACACCAAAGAGGGTCAAGAAAGCAAGGTTGGACAAATAAACTGTTTGAAATGGAAATACTGGCAAATGTACATACATGGGAAAGTAAAACTAAATTTAGTAAAAACGTGCATACATACATACATACATATTTTACCTACAATATTATAAAGGGTCTACCAATAAGAACGACGTGATGTTGAAATAAAATAAAACACTGAAATGTGGCCAAAATTGGTTTATTTTTTTTCTGTTATGTAAGTTGTTAATATTTTGCCATTTTGAAAACAAAATTTCGGCTCCGTTTGCGCCTATTTTCGACGATCCGATGCAGCATTTCGGCAGGAATTGCGCCCAAAGTGCGTTTTACGTTGTCTTTGAGCGCTGCGAGCGTTGATGGTTGTCAAGTAACATTTAACTTAGTTCCAGAGAAAATTATCTAAAGCGGTTGAAACGCATGACCTTGGCGGCCATTTGATTGGGCCATTTCACGAAATTAACAAGTCTCCAATTTTTCACACCATATGCCCGTAAAACTTGAGGCGCCGCAACGCTCGGTTGGCAATAGAGATCGTTCGCGTAGATTTCATCACATTGCCGGCAAAAAAGTCAGGCAACATCATGTTATAATGCTCGCTATTGTTAGTAATGTCATTTCCTGTTTCATTTCGAAAGAAATAAGGCTCAATCATGACGCCTAACCACAATCCGCACCAAACAGTCAATTTTTGAGGATGCAATTGTGTTTCGTGAAACACAGCGACAATTTTATTTGTTCATGAAGCCATTAAGCTGACAAAATTCGACACAAATCCGTAAACAAACATGGTCGTCACTTGCTATCAAAATCACGTCATCCCTATTGGTAGGCGCTGTATTTATGTACATGCATTTAATTTGAACGCCTTAAAGTAAACGATATAATATTCTCAAGCAGCGTAGTAGAGTACAAGAGTTTTTTTTTAATTCTTATTATTTTGTGTTTTGTCAAGCAGCCCTCTAAGGATGTTAGTAACATTAAACCAAGTCGAAAGGAAGAACAAAACTCAATAGAGAAAATGACGTTGAAAGGCAAACGGAAACAATGTTGTTCTTAATGTAATCAGCTTAATATCTATCCGCGGAGCTGCGTGCGTGATTTTGTGTATGCGTTGTCAAGTACGTAATGAGCTGCGGAAATCAGTATTGACATCATTAGCTGCCAATACATAGATGCCTCTTAGATTGGCATTTACCAGAGCAAATTTTTTGTTGTCAAGTACAACCGTTATTTTTAGCATTAAAGTATAGAATTACAACTTTTTATCTCATTTTACTTTTAAAATGTTTTGTGCTGTGTCAGTCAGCTTAACCCACTCGTTAGCTGACAGCAGCTTCTGGTATGATAATATACACATATGGAATATGAAAGTTATTTTGAGTCGACGGCTTGATTCTTCTAGTGTTTTCTCAGAAATTTCTTGTGAAATCTTATTTTAAAAGAGTGTGGATGTCATACATTTTTGCGAATTAGGCGCTGATTTGAAGAAACTTTTCATCTTAGATAGTGCTCTCATTCCACATAGACATTATTCAAGGAAAATTGTGCAATCGCATGTGAAAAGTACGGTCGGCTTCATCGACGCTATAATACTCTTCACAGATGCATTTCATGTTGCATAAAAGGCATAATATTTTTGATCGGTCAGTTTGTATGACAGATATATGCCACAGGGGTGCAATCGGATATTGTAGTCTTGCCTATAACAATTACATATATGTACAAAATTTTATGCAGTTAATTTGCCAAATAGTTTGCTTGACAGCTACATGCTATAGTACTCCGATCTGAACAATCTATTCGGATATTATTGAGTTGTCTTTGCCAATAATCTATGCCAAATTTCGTGATGATATTTTGTCAAACTATTTTTTTTTTTTTACAAGAATTTGATTTTGAGCCAACAGTTTGTATGGCAGCTGTATGATATAGCGGTTCCGATAAATCTGTAGCTTCTTGGGGACAAAAGGGAGTGCAAATAATTTCAGATCGATATCGGAGACACTAGTTCAAAATAGTTTCAAAATAGGATCCTTCTGCGTCGATGCAGCGCTGCCAGCACAATTTCCAAGCATTGAAGGTGGCACGGAAGTCATTCTCCCCCCTCTGCCGCCTAAAAATGCTTGCTTTTCATCGGAATCATACTCAAAGATCTATGACTCGTCACCGGTGATTACGTTATTCAAAAATTTGAAGGTCACTTTCGTACGTGTTCAAATTTTCTTGACACACTTTCACTTGCCGCAGTTTCTGGACATCAGTGAGTACTTTTGGGACCAACTTCGCTCACACCTTGTGCATGTTCTAGTACTCCGTCACAATGTCATGAACCGCAGGGTTTGATAAATTTAACATCTGCGCAATTAAACGAAACTTAGTCCACGGTCTGAGTTTAAAACCTTGCGCACTCGAGTCACATTCCCGGCCCTCCAAAAGGCAAGCAAAATGACATTGAGATATGACAAGAAAAATGGATATGCATCTCCACAGCTCCATTTGGATACATATGGTACATATGTGCAAGCTCTTATATTCGCTTTATAGCCAAAGAACAATATTTTGCAACAAAGTCAAGCGTAAAAGCACACATCCGCACACATACATACAAGTATATGGTGAAGATAATATCGCTGAATCAACCATTATATAGTATGTAAGGTGTGCCACTGTGCGGCATCTCACATACTCGTATGTACAACTTTACTCTGGTCAATCACGCCGAGCATACTGATATGCCCGATGATTGCACATATAAACAAACAGACAGTTAACCTGATGTGACTGCACATCCGTATTTTACAGCCCCATCCATGGGTTTGGACATGTGTACACAAATTGACACTCAAATATGGAAACAGTGCGTGGATGCATCAGCAAAAAATATTGTAATAACAAAATAGTGAAAATTGCAACATTTTATAAGTTTCGAAAAGGCGTCCACAGTAAACTTTCAACGTATGTACGTAATGCTACTGGCGCACTAATACATGCACTCATGCGAGATGTACTCAGTTTAAGAGTTTACATACACTTTGAATTTCAAACAATTTTTATTTTTGCATTTATATCGAATATACATACATATTTATATTTGAGAATATTCCCCGAAAATTTAAAGTTGATCCGATAAAGCGTATTTGTAAATATTTTTAAACTTACTGTTTAAACGCGTTTCCAAAAGTTTAAACGCGTTTTCTCGAAACACTACTTTCAGAATCGGTGAGCAAAATTTCTCCGAAACGACTGGGTCCGATCAACTTGCAATTTTCACACGACCATCTGAAGTATATTTGTCAGCTAATGATCGAAGGTATGATATTTTTGATAAACATTTTCATATGTAAGTCTCTCTGAAGTGCAAATTTTAAATTTTCTTTCGCTAAAGCTTAATTGGGAAACCGGTAGCAGTTTGTCAAAAACCAACCATTGTAACATGTTTTTTTAAAATGGTTTTAGTTATAAAAATATTCATCACAGCTAGACAACACGTCTTTCGGCGATCTTCTTGGAGATCAGCTACTGAAGGGGATCCAATTTTTTTAAAAACGAATCCCCCATTATTAAAGTAAATTAAGCTGGTATTCTAGTCTAGAAATAAAAAATTTATATATTTTTATATATATTTAATATATTTAATATATATATATTTAATAAAATATATATAAATTTTTTTATATTCTCAAAGTTAAACTATTCAAGATCTGCAAGCGGGCTTTTAAAAATTTCAACTTATTATCGGATATACATATGTATGTATAGGTATTTTACTGCTTCGACTGGAACGCGAAACTTTAAACGCGTTTTACTGCCTCTTTCAAAATGATATCAACGAGTTCTCATGTGCTCAGTCGGCATTCCATGGCAAAATATTTTTGTTAAAATTTTCCGTTGAACCGGCGACTGCAAAATTATTGTGGATTAATATTTTTTTTGGTTTCAGACTGTTGAGGGAGTTGAAATCGGTTCACTAGCTGCTAATTTTTGAAATCTTTAACGTTTTTAGTAAAAATATTCATTAACTTTTTTGTGACACTCCAAGAATGACCTGAAATTAGGTTTGGACTGCAAATGCTCCTCAAAAATTTCACAACTAATCTGCGTTCTATTTTCACTTGCAAATAAAAATAACCCTTTAAGGGGTTATATGGATTTCCTTTGGTAAAAACAGCCTTTTTTCTAACAATTTTTTCTCCTATAAAAATTATATATTTAAAAAAATTTTTTATTTAAAAAAAATACACTATTAACAAAGCAATTCTAAAATTTTTGGAAAAAAAAATTTAAATTCAAGGGGTTAGGTGTAGTCAGAATTTTCAAAATTCAATTTCAATTTCAAATTCAAAAAAAATTGCATTTTCGTTAAGTATAATATCTTACAAGTATTCTCTGAAATTTTCACGTTGATCCGTTAATTAGTTTTTGAGTTATTCGACAAATAACAAAGGGAGCTCGGGCACTTCAAAGTGCTAGTGTGAAACTTTAAACGCGTTTTTCTCAAAACTATGTTTGTTGAACTGGTGACTACTGTAACTCGAAAACGGCTCAGTACTTATTAAAGAAATGTATACAGCTTTTAGAATACATAATAAAGTCGGGCCCGATGGAAGGATTTTCACTTTTTCGAAAATTTCGATTTTTTAAGACCAATTAACTGTTGATTTTGTCCCAAAAATTTAGAAAAAATTTCCTGAGGCCGCCATTTTGTTCATTTTTGAAAAAAAAATCCTTCGATGAGGCCTAGGATTATCTATTTATAAATCTTTTTTTTTTTTTTTGTCCGATTGACTGTTAGATGAATCTCCACAGACTTATGGTTGTCACCGCAAGTACCTTTTTTTGGAACTGGGTCAACACAAACAACTATAACTGTGGAAATTAAATTTTTACTCTGACTACTCTGATTCTGACTACCCCTAACCCCTAAGCCCTTAAAAAAGATGCATCTACGTTGGCAGGATAACTAAAAAACTGAAAAAATACGTGCTTTAGTTAAAACCTTAATTTAGATCTTGGACGAAAGAAAAAAAACTAGAAATTGACGGACATTTTTACAAAAAAAAATTAAAACTGTGCGACATTTTTGTGTAGTTGTGTTCGAAAAAAATATCCTTCGAACAAGTCTTTAAAAATTTTCTTCTTATATTATATTTATTTTATTTTCATGAGTAGAAATCTTGCCAACAGGCTTCAAAACCACATTTTCGAGAAAATCGCGTTTAAAGACGGCGCACTATCTAGTCTCGATCCTCATTCTCAAGGCTGTATCTCCGAAACTATTGCTTAGATCAACTAAAATTTAGAGAAATGTTCTAGAGGTGTTGTGGAATTAATTAAGACAATAAAAAAATCGAAAATTTGAAACCCCTAAGCCCAAGTTAACCCCTTAATTTCCTCTAATGGGGAACACTTTGTGAATAGCAAATTCCGTTTTTTCCTACACATTTTGTCTTTTCCTATTCGTCTAAACATTTTTAAGCACCATAATCAACTCTTCGCAGAAGTCCAAATATTTAGAGCCTTTCCGAAGTCAATTTGAGCCAGCAAATTGATGGTTTAGGGAGTTTATCAAAAAAATCACCGAACATTTCTTAGACAACTTTAAGCCAGCGTTTACTCATTTCCCAAACACATACGTATGTATAATTATTAATAACTGTAATAATCATAACGAATTATAAATATTCAATTTTAATGTATGCATGTTTCCATAGCCAACAACACACACATACATACTCGTTCCAAGTGTACGCATTTTCAAATAAATAACATTAAAAGGCAGAAATGGTAGTTTAAGTTTTATTATCTTATCGCGCACATACGTACATACATATGTGTGTGTCGCATACACTTCCATTTGATTGATGAATAAAACTTAACTAATGTATTACTTTATATACACGTATTATATATACTTATATATAAGTATAAGAATTTCGATAGCAGTAATATATGAAAGTCCATAAGCAAACAATCACACGAACACAAATAAAAATATATGTATACTTACTATATGAAATATAAAAACTATGAAATTATAATATTTCTGTATATTTCCAAAAATATAATATATTGATATAATAAATGTGTTCGCATGAAATTTGTTTATTACAAAATAAAGCCATGATTTACATTTTATTAAAATTATTTTAATAAGAAAATGTAAAATGTATGCTTCGGCAATATGTTTGACTAGTTTGGTTTGGCCGCTACAACAACAACCACAACAGCTAGTTTGGCATCCCGTTCGCACGACAGGCGGGTCTAGGTAACCGGAACGGACCCGGCTTTTTATAAATATGCTATACCGCTACAACAACAACTACTACTTTGGCATAACAATCGTTACCATGCAATACCAAGTATCTTACTTAACTCGACTTAAGCTGCTCTTCCAAAGAACTGTATAGAATTTTTATATTTTAATATTATTACATGGATTATAATTAAAAATTATTCCTTAATTTAACTAACTGAAGTAACTCTCAATATTAATGTTTATGTTTTTTCTGAACAAAGTGTATTTATTTATAAGAAACAAAAAAATATATAAGAACCACGTTTCAAAGATTTAAAGAAGAAGGAAGTATCAGTTTTCTGACTACAGAGTCTATGCCCTATAATACTTCCATATACCTGTCCATAAATATCTACATATACATATATGTATGCTATTAATCAATTATATACTTATTAAACATAATTGCGTTTATTACTAAATATGAACGGAATTTTTTAAATGTCTTTATATTATATGTCAATCAAAAAGAAAGAAAAAATATGTATATGGCAGAGTTAATATGTATGTATATATAGTTTTATATGTTTTATTATTTCTCTAAATAAAACTAATTAGCAAACCAAACCAAGTGTAATTCTTAACACCTCATTACAATAGTCCAACATCAAAAGATTACAATAGCCTGACTGTACTAGCAGGTTTACCTTAAATCTTGTTTATTATAATTTACAAATTTTACGTAGTATTTTTTTTCTAAATTTCCATTTTTAAGAATGAAAAGGAATTAGTTACATGATTTTTAGTATTTTCAATTTTTATTCAAGGGCTTATATTAAATGAAATAAACATAAATGCCTACTACATAAAATTTTACAAATATGTCTGAGGTCTAACATTGGTTTCTACATTCAGCATTTTACTAAACAAGTAAATAAAAAGTTGAATTTTATAGGTGCTTATTTAGTTTAAATATAACTTTTCATTTATTGCATAAACGTAATAATAATCCGGAATATTTGATAAAAATAAAATTTGGTATTTTATATTTCTAAGATCTGTGTGGTAGCAGTTACTACTTCATGATAACTTTCCAATGTTTCCACTTCTATCGGCTCGATTTTGACTCCAACGCCTTTTCGCTCATGTGTCATTTTGTGATTTCGCAGTTTGTAAGCTTGTTGAAAGCCTTTTCCACAAATATCACATCTGCATAAATGAACAATTAAAAACCTGTAGCAAAATATGTACAAAGGTAAAACTTACACATGTGGCTTTTCTCCCGTGTGTATCATTTTGTGAAATTTCAAAGTATTCGTGTATGTAAAGGATTTTCCACAAACATCGCACACATATGGCCTTTCATTCGTATGAATGCTATTTATAAAATAAATATACAATATATTTATAATAATTAAGACTATTTCAGAACAACATACCGATGATGTTTATTGCGTGTGGAAAGGTCAGCAAAAGCTGCAGGACAATAACTGCATTTATATGGCCGATTCCCGGTGTGTGTATTCATATGCCGCGTTAATTGCTGTGTCTGCGCGAAGCAGTGTCCACAAATCCTGCAATCATATTGTGTATTATAAATACGAAAATAATATTTGCTTGAATATTTTACATATTTATTAATACTTACTCGCACTCATGCGGTTTGATACCCTTATGCAATTTTATATGTTCTGTAAGGCGTCCTTGTGACGGATAGATGTTTCCACAAATATCACAAATATATGATGTAGGTTTGACTTTTTTCGGTTTGGGGCCTCGCTTTGCCGGCGATGTCTTCTCTTTTTTAATTAAATCTCGATTTACTGTTTGTTTGGATGATGCTGCAGCACCTTTCTTCAAATTCTTTGGCGGTCGTCCTCTACCTCGCTTAGGTGCTTCTTCTTTCATTGGTACATAATCTTCATCCGAATATTGGAATTCATAATTAATATCCTCTAAGTACTCGGCACCGTCAGAAAGAGCTGAGCCTGACCGCTATAAGTATTAAAATCATTATAAATCCATTACGATTCATTAAGTTGCTACTTACATCAATTGTGTCGAACTCTTCAAAAACATCCGCATCTTCTTCAATTGGCTCATAAATATCCAGAACTTCAGTTTCCTCCGGATCCGATAGTTCTTGCTTAATGTCAGCAAGATCAGGCTCAACTTTCAAAGCTTCTACTTCCTCCACCTCAATGGGTAAATATTCCGTTACTTCTTCCTCAACCTGAGTATCTACTACAGCTGGTGCTATAAATCTACTAAGGTGTTTATGTGAACGCTGGCAGGTAACACGAAACTTATATGCCACACGCAAATATTTTATACATTTGCAACATATTTTATCCGGATAGTGATCAAAACGTTTAATCTGCATTGAAATATATTTAATTATAGTATTATCACAAAAAAAAACAATACGGCAGAGCTATTTAGTAGAAATCACTCTGCGCGCGGCAAATACTTACTGGTACTCCGCCACACTCCAAAATCATTTGCGTCATGTCTTTTTCGTCATCTCTATCAAATATAGTCGTCATCACTTCTTCGGGTTGCTTTAAACAAACCCTGCATACAATCCATTTTTCGTTTAAACTAGATTTCATATTTGGATATTTACTATTTTGATCCTTGGTTGTGCCAATGCACCCAATTTATCTTTTGTTTTTAAGAAAATGTTACAATACGAGAACGCTGTGACGCGATGCCAGTCTGCTTGGTCTGCTTTTTCACACTTTGACACACGAAGGCTTGCAGATGTCAATCTTCGAAACATTTCGGGTACAGTTGGCAGCGCATATACAGGGTTGATTGAGCATGAAAAGGTGCTACAAAAAATATACTAAAATGCCTTAAACTACACTACTTTATAATAAATCTTATAAAAAAGTTTATTTGTCGTAATTATTTTTTCGTTCTGTTGCATAATACAAGAAATATGTGCAGTTTATGTATTCTTTATTTTATGTAAGTGCTAGAAAATGCAACGGTGAAAGTATTTTCACCTGCACATATATGTGTATGCCTCGATTAAATATGTACATATGTTTGTCATTTTTAATAATCCGTACAAAAATATTGTAAAATCAAAAGTAACCAACAAAATTTAAATCGGGAAGATTGAATAATTAATTGCAATTTTCTTTCCACTCACAAATATGCTCCAAATAGATAAAAAGAAAAAACATTTGTAACAGAAACATGAATTTATTAAAAACATTTCTTTTATCAGCAAACATGGACAGAGATAAAATAGAGTATTTCTTCCATTAAATATGAGTGCGCTCATGGGTTCTCCTGTGATGTGATTGAGTAAATTTTTTTCCACAGTATTTACAGCTAAAAAAATTTCATAATTTCAGCAAATACAAAAAACATACTCTAGTGTGCTTACTTGTATGGTTTCTCTCCTGTATGAGACATAACATGAACTTTGAGTACGTTCGAATAAGAAAACGCTTTGCCACATGTCTCGCAAATGTACGGTCGCTCCTGTGTATGAATCCTAGTTAAAGTATTATATATATTTTTTAAAATTATTTGTATATAAACGTCACTGAACACACCGTTGATGCTTAATGCAAGTAGATGGATCCGCAAAACTAGCTTCACAAAACTTGCATTTAAAAGGTCGGTTACCTGTGTGTGAATTCATATGACGAGCCAATTGGGGAGTTTGAGAAAATCGCTTATGACAAATTCTAAAAATCAAATATAAATGTATGTGCTTAAAATACGCAAAATATGTATAGGAATGCCTTGTACTTACTCGCATTCATGCGGTTTTTCTTTGGTGTGTATCCTTAAGTGTAATGTTAATTTAGACTTTTCATTATAAACATTACCACAAAAACTACAAATAAAGTTAGTAGTCGGCTTCTTTGGACAATTCCTGGAGTAACTTCCTTCGTTTTCAGTTTTATTTTTCGTGGTAGTTTTCATTGCAGTTTTTTTACGGCCTCGTACTACTGGAGTTTTTAAGGAAACAATTTTAGTACTCACTTCAAATTCACATTCGACTGCTTCACTAACTTTTTGCTGATATTTTTCAAATTTTTGTGTCGGCTCCTCACTTAAGAGATTTTCTATATGATCTTCTGAACTAAAATTTTCTTCTTTCAGTTCTTCGTATTGTGCATTGGAGTAATATACTAGTTCATCAGATTCTTCTGTATTCGCATCTTCTAAAAAATCCATTCCATCACCTTCAATTTCCACAAACTAAAAATAAGAATTAAATACATATATATTATGTCACAAAAAGCGGTCAAGTTTGGTGAGAATATAGAAATTTATACAAATTCTTAAAATATAAGTGAAAATAACGGTCGATTGGATGATCTTCCTTTAGGAAATTTGGCAACGCCTAATTTTCTATCAAGCTCGATGGCAACGCCACGTTTAAATGTAGTATCATCAGAATGCTCAGCATACACAAACCTCGGCCTCGTCCGAATCTAATATGTTATCATCAACTGCATCACAATCCTCCGAAAAGCCTTCTATAACTTCATACACAAAGTTATTATCATCGCCTCCAGCATGGCTTGGCTCATCACTTAGTACCAAAGACTTTTCACATTTTATTTTTTTAGACGAATGTTTGCTCGAATTATTTTTATTCAAAACCTGTATAAATTCATCGGTTTTATCTCCAGGTTCTTTTAGATTGCGTTCAGTAAATTGATGCAATTCCTGCCATTGTTTGACTGAGTGTTGACAAAGCTTTCGAAATTTTTCTGCTGCTTTTAGCAATAAAAGACATCTATTACATATTCGATCTGACCAATGTTTTAATTCATTCATCTAAAACAAAAGATAATTATATATAACTGTCTCTAAAGAACTGTCAATAATACACACTGCGATGGAACCATAGTCAGCTATTTGTTCAGCAAGATTGGACTCCCCGTCAAATATAGCACTCATTTCATTTTCCGATGTTTTCAAGCAGATTCGGCAAACGATCCATTTACTTACAGAGTGTTCGTTCATTGTTTTTACTATTCAAAGAGTTCACAAAATATTTTATTTACAACTAGCTTTTAATAATATAGTTGGCAATGAAGTATGCTGTTTCTTCGTTGCCAAAGTCTGTTTGGCATACTATCGCCAAACTGTTCTCAGATCGAATGAGTTTTTGTAGCTAAGTGTTGTATTTTTTTGGCACATTTTCGAAAAAATCTAATTTTTTCATTTCCACTTATATGGAAAATAAAATTATCAACAAAATTATAAATCTGTTTGGCAACACCGTCACGCATTCTGACGTTCTCTATTGTTAGTGGCTCAATGTTTACAATAATTTAATATTGGGAAGAACTTACATTATTTTTTACCACATTAAGAGCATATATTAATTGCAATTTATTGAAAATAAGTTGTGATGGATGTTAAGTTGGAAGTTGATACATTGTCAATGTGTCGTATATGCCTTCAAAATAGTGAAGAAGGTGAAGAAATGGCGTCTATTTTCGACCAAGATGCCGATTCAATTTGTCTGTACGAAAAAATTGAGAGTTGTGGAGGCATAAAGGCAAATTTATAAATATATATGAGATGTCTAAAATTTTCAAGATCATTTTTTTTTAACAGATTCTAACCGAACCAGAACTTCCCACGCGTATTTGCACAAAATGTAATGCTTTCCTTACTATAGCACATAAGTTTCGTATAATATGCAAAAACTCGGACGATTATCTGCGTGAATTTGTTTGCAAATCTTCTGATGACTGCGAAGATGAGGATAATATTTCAGAGTACGTTATGGAGTACAGTCCAAAAACATCAGTTGCACAAAGTCAGCAGCAAACGAGTCAAAATAACGACGAGACGCAAGCGATTGATTATGAAAAAGTAGTAGTGTACTCAGAAATGTGGTTGCAGGATGGAGACAATGAAGACGATCTAATTGTTGAAGATCACGGAGATGGTTCACAGCATTTCCAAAACACTCAAAACCAGAATACAAACCCCAGCCCTTCAAGGAAAACCTTAGGTATATCGTCGGACGGTGCGGCTGTTATACGTGTAAGAAATGACAGACAACTAAATAAGGAGAAACAAATTCACATATGCGACATATGTGGTAATGTGTATCCGCGTAAATATGCGCTAGAGGCGCATATGAGGCGACATCGTAATGAACGACCATATGAATGCGAGTAAGTAACATAACAGTTGTATTTATTGTAGAAAACTTTATAAACGAAACACATATCTTGATTGTTCGCAGAATCTGTTCGCAATCATTTCATTTAAATTTCCAACTAACGCGGCATATACGCAAACATACTGGTGTGCGGCCATATGCGTGCCAGTATTGCAAAAGGACATTTGCTGATCGATCCACAATGCTTAAGCATGAGAGGTACAGTGCCATTTGTTAATTATTTTATCGACAATATGTAACGTAAATATGTAACATATCTGAATAGGATTCATCGCAATGAGAGGCCTTATACATGCGACGTTTGTGGGAAAAGCTTTACCTATTCCAGTGTTCTAAAAGTACATACGCTAACACACACGGGCGAAAAACCTTTTACGTATGTAATTACTCATGACTAATATTTATATGTTAATTACTGAGTATTTAAAGTTTTGTTTTTAATACAATGTATATTATGTACCAAATCTAGATGTGGCATTTGCGGTAAACGATTTTCTCGCGCTCATCACCTGCGAGCGCATTTGGAAACGCTGTTGCATCAGAGTGATCCTCGTTCCAAAATACTGCTGAAGCAAATCAAGCGTGAAGAAGGTCTGGGAAACGTATGTGAAGATTTACTAAATGCGTAATAAAGACTTGTCACGACAGTGACATTGGCTACAAAGTGTAGAGATTATAGCCTGTAAAACATTTGATTTTTTCGAAGTTAAACCATGGCAAAATGTAAATCCCACCCATGAGAAGATATGGGTATAACTTTTGATTAAATAATTTTGCTTGTCTGAAGAGTCTGTTTGTAAAACTAAAAATATTTTTAAATTGTCCAATCCGATCATTTTAAAAGTAGCTAGTACGATTGTGTTTATATGCCTCCGATTTTTTTTTTTTACAGTTAAGCTAAATATTAAAGTCACAGTAACAGTGATTATATGAATGTTGGCACAAAATATCACACTTTTGTTTTCACGTTTTGTGAAATATTTTTTCTCAATCATAGTTAACTAGCAGCGAAAATAATTACATTTTTTACATTACACACAGAATATTTACTTTTATTGTATCAAATATACAGAAATTCATTGGTGAAACTTTGTGATAGACTTTGTTGTTTAAAGTGCAAAACAGTAATAATTTTCCATTGCGTTATGCTTCTAGAATGTAGAGAAATCAAATGTAATAAAGATCCCAATTAGGTTTATTTTTGTTTTAACTAAAAATTAAATAACAAAACATACGCGTTTATTGTCAATAACTTCTATGCAAACGCTTTAATTACATAATAATAAAAATTGATGCATGGAAGCGTACTGTCTCACTCAGTTTTCTTTTCTATTTAATTTGAAACAAACTATCCTAGTGTTTTAATTTGTTATTATAAACTTGCTCCAACTTTTTATTACAATATGGATGTTCATTGCATTTTCTCATTTAATTTCATGTTTTCGTTTTAAAACTTCTGAATTTTATGTTTTCTGTTAAATATTTTGTTTGATTTGCACAGCAAAGAAAAACACGGTTGTAAGTCGCAACGATTGTTGTTAGAAATCTACTTGCTCAGCATACGCATTTTGTCTTTGATTAAATTCCGGAGTTCCGCAACCATGAGCTCATGAGATTCCTTAAATACTGACGCGACATCACCAATGAGAGTTGCTTCTACTTCTGGCTTAAGCGACATATCCGCCATAAAAGAGTTTAGTTCTCGAGCCAAAGTCGGAGTTTTCCAACTAGCTGCAAAACAAAGAAAACAACATTTTTTTTAAATGAACTTCGTGATCCAAATTATCTGTATATTAATTTTTTGAATATACTATATACACATTATACGTACTTATGGCAGTTTCGCAACTTTGAAATTGTTTTCTCAGGTGACGCATTAACTCAATCACTAATTGGCTACGTTCCTTCTCATTTACGATATTCAAATCACTATTGCTTTCTTGACCGGCCTTCTTTCGGGGTTTGGTCTTGGCAGGTTGTTGTAATTTTTCATATATAACCGATAATACAAAAGCGTATAACGACAATATCTAGAATAAGAATAACAAATTAATTGAAGGCACTTTTGTTTATTTTTCGACACACACTAACTTCTAAACACGCAGCCACCTTATTCTGCCATTCGCGTCTACGCCAAAGGCCATCCGCCGCTGAGTCACTTTCCGTTATAACCTGTACACAAAGTTGTACAATTTTCGACGCATTGTCGCTAACCACTTTACATTGAATTGGCAAATTACTCGCTCCGCTGTATAGATCCAGAACAAGCTGTGCGAGCGAACTGAAGAACTCCTCATATGGCACTTCAAGCAACAGATGCAATCTAGTTGGTAACAAATTGACTAGAAAACGATTTGACAGTGGCTTGTAGTTCATGAGACGCAGGCGTTGAAATAATCCAGACCATGAATCGCGAAGCAATTCGATCGTATCGGTTTCTCTTGCGCTTTCCATATCATTGGAGTTGCTGTTGCTATTCGCATTAACGGTTTTTTGATTCGTTTTCTTGCAATTAATATTTTTATCGATGTTTTGTTTATCTTCCGCTACATTTGCTATGTCGAAATTTGGTTTTTGGTGAAAAATGTCGACAAACGATGCTACTAAACGCAACTGAAGTTGGCGTATTTGCAACACTTCCACTTCTTGGTCAAACGATTCTTTGCGTTCCTCGTCAACATTAACTAAATGCACCGGGTCCCAGCGTATCAAGGCGCCTAAATCGCGATTGTCCGATAATTCATTCCATGAAATGCGATCCTCAGCAGGCTCAATGCTCATAGCTGTATATGCCGCTAGATTTTGTCGCACATTACCATATAACATAACCAAATCACACAATTGCGCTTCTATGGAAGTGCTGACATAGTGAATGCTATTTGTAAAACGTTCCTTAAAATTCATGAACTCTTCAAGTTTAGAGAATGTACAAAACCGATATGTAAATGTAATATACTCTAAGCGTTCCTTGTAGCTGTTGGTGAAAAATTTCAATGTCGCATCAAAAACTGTGCGTGCCATTGAGAAACGACCACACAATGGCAATAAATTGCAATGAATGTAACTCATCGAGTCGAGCTGTATTTGCTTGATATCCAAGTAATCGTACATTTCTTGTGCGCCCAACATGCAACCGAACATATGATATATCTTTAGGCTAAGCAATTTTACATGAAAATTGCTGGTGCTATTACGAAGTACATATTGTAACAGACAGAGCGCTTCAAAAATTCGATCCGATCGTTGTTCTCTCAAGCTTACATCATACATAACATTTGCGGACAGTAGCGCATATGGATCAGATGGACCCATATCGGTGTGTAGTAAATTCTTACCAAAAGAACTTAAACCGTGTTCGTAGTGCAATTTTAGGGCAGTGTAAAATGCAAGTAAATGTTCCGTTTGCAAGTCTAAATGTGAGCCACAAATGCGTGAAATCTGCAAAGCACAGATGTGCTTTTGCATTTGTTCTTTCTAAAGTATCACACGAAAAATTGTTTTATAATATTATTGTAAAAACAGGTTGTTTATCGTCATATTACTTACATCCTGTGGTAGTGTAGTGGAGCTAATTCCACTCTCCAGTAAAAGCTTACTAGCTAACTGTTGACGACCTTCCATACTAATGGAGGGCAGGAAGAGCGCAATGTCATGAGTACAACAAGGTTTGTCGCCAAAGAGCCGAAAATACTCATTAATCAATACAGAAAAGTCACCAAGTAAAGCTTCTGCATCCAAATTTTGTGCACGCATTCGCTTATGTAGTTCCAGGCGCGCTAAATACGGTCCACGTACTTTGCGTTCACCGGTTTCGATCATCTGTAGAGTTAACAAAAGAAGTATTGTAAATTTTAATAAAACAAACAATATATATATATATATATAACATATTAATGAAATACTTAGATAGCATACCTGACAAAGAAAATCATGGCATTCATCTAGGGTACTTAATTCGCTTATGGCTGTTTCATCGTTAGTTTTCTCGGTGAGAGTGTTTTCTGAGGCATCTTTCAGCAATTGAAAACAACTTATTAAGTAATCTTGATAATAGTCCCAACGATCTCGACTTTAAAATAATTAAATTTATATTACCTACATTAATCTTAATTCTATTTTTTTTTTTCAAATGTAGTTTAGCATTTATTTCTATTATCATTTTTTATATTTGTAAAGTTGTAAAACAAAATTACTTACTCATCTTTTAACAATTCTTTTAGAAGGGTATTTGTCTCTTGCCACATTTTCAACTCTTTTAACAAATCGATTTTCATATAAACGGGAGCGCCAGGATACAGCTTTTCACATAGTTCGCCGCTCATGAACTCCAAAGCATCTTTATACTTTTTCTGTAGTTTTAAAATATGCAAATAAAGAAAGACTTCTTGTTCAGACTCGAGTTTATTTTCATTGATCATTTTTTCTACCATGCGCTGCGCAAGCGCTAAGTAAATTTTGGTCTTTTCCGGAAATTTACTTTCAGGTCCACGTATGCCCTAAAATTATAGTGAAATTGTAAACCACATGTCAAGCGAAACTCAATTTGAATACCTGAAGAACAACACTCATTACAGCCCAAAAATAATACGCCGTCTTTGGTTGGGCTTTATATAATTGCAGCGCAACAGATTGCTGCGATTTAAAATCCTCCAACCGCACATGAGATATAAAAAGATGGGCTAATAGTTCCTCATTACCGGGTGATTGTTTTACGGCATTATTATACAAATATACAATCTTGTCCACTGTAAATTAAAAAATATGTACATATTACCATTATTATGAATCTGATTTATGACTAAAGATTATATGTAGCTTATCTCCACCCTCTTAATAATTAAACGTTTTATTAAATAATATTTTTTCTCTAGCATCCGTGGTACTTATGATATGTAGTGCGGTATCACGGCAATGGTCGTCTATACTTTTGGCTATATGAATTTTGTCGCATGCCCAATATGAATAATGTGCATTTGGCGGCAGACAAAAAACTAAAATTATATTTTAATGAGTGCAACCAAATTTCTGTGAATATGTAATTGCGTGGAACGCTACCAACAAAGTATTCGGTTAAATTGTTTTGTGAAACTTTCTAGGCATTGCGAATTGACTGACTGATTCTAGAGTTTTTATATGGGTATGTATTGTACAATTAAAAATATTTGAACATCAATTAGCCTTTAAGAGTAAGCATTTAAAAAATTTTATACAAATTTTTCCTAAAAACTAAATTTTTTTCTGCTAACTCGATGTTATGTTATGCTGTGCGGTGAATACAGTATAAAAATAAAGAATCCACACTTATGCGTTTACAAGCGTGTAGTATATATATAGTATATACATATGTAGATCAGAATCAAAAACCATCTACACATTCCATTTGGGTGCTTGGCAATTTTTTTGCTTACATTTAATGATAATGAATGTATGTGTATATATACATTAGGGTATACTAAAAAAGATATATAAATGAATATCATTTTAATGACAGCTTATTATAAGTTCATAGCTCTAATGGATATACATACATGCATTATAATAAAATAAGAGTTTGAAAGTCGCAAGCCCAGACAGATAGTGCCCTCTTGCTCATTTTTATATATAAGAATAAAATAATTTCCTTCCAAAAAATAAAACTTAAAAAAAAAACATTGTTATTAAATACTTTTTTATATTTTTTCAAGAGAACATTTACATACATAGTATATACTCTCATGGAAAAATATATTATTATATATACTTACGTTGTTCCAATTCTTTATAGCAAAATGATAACACCTGTAATGTTGGATCATCTACCGGTTTCTCATTGCTCACAGTTTTTAAAACGATCTGACTCTCTTCATATCGCCCCAATCGAAGTAATGCTAACGCTTTCAATGCTCGCGCACACCACATATTTGGATGCTTTTTTAGAAGTTTTTCCGTTTCTTGAAGAGCTTTTCGGTTATTCCCAACTTCCAAACTATCTAAAAATTTCAATGAAAATGTTTGTTTCAATTAAAAATTTTGGCAAATTTTTTTCCTTATATGGAAATTCTTCCACATGCTGTTGTTACTCACACGTGCCATAAATCGCTTACCATATATTGGGCGCAACCGTCTCTCAAAGACGGTAGCGTCATGCACTTGTTGCGACATCTTTACTTTGTAATCACACTAGGCTTTATATATCCGTTTTATTTAAAAATTACTTGAAATTCAACACCTTTTTAATTTATCAATCGTAGTTTAGTCCTCAACTTCGAACACTTTTTACACAACCTATGGTCATAAGTTCTTACAAATGCATGTAGTCGGATCGTGCTTTTTTGATTATTACGAAAGCCAATGTGGTGATAGTTTTACGGAAACTACCGTAAATATTTTTTCAATGATATTTTGTTTAATAATGGCTAAATTATTTTAAGCCTTTTCAATTGCTAAATTTCCCCCGAAAATATTCCAAATATATATGTCAATTTGCTGCTACAAAACACATTTTTCCATCAAATGTCTCTCTTTTTGTCTCTTTATGTTGTTATTGTGTGTGTCTCACGTATTACTTTTATGTGATAGTCCTTTGCGCAGAATTTTTGAGTTATTACTTAATTTTTATCTATGATATTGATAAAATTAAATCTTTTTAACCGAATTGGACCTAGCCGAAAGTAAAGGAGCATACGGCAAAAGTTGCAAGAAAAGCATAGGCAAAAATAAATGTCACAAAAGTACGAGCAACTAAAGGCATGCATAATTTGAAAATACAGTGAAGGCTATAACATTGAAATTTTGCAAGTTTTTTTTGAATATTCAAAGAAACGTTTTTTACCAATATCTGAGGCATTAGAAAATGTTGCTAATATAGTAGAATTTTGTTACTCAACAAATAATACCCGCGTTATAAACAATTAATTACGTTACACATTACTGAAATTAAAGTCTGAAAGAAAATTCCTAAATTTTCAGAATTATTGAAATTTTTCTATTAATTAATAAATTATATATTTAAGTACTATCTCATAAAAAATATATGGTAAATAATTACAAAAATTTTGATTTTATTTAAAGTTTTATTATTTAACACTGTAAGTCCTTTCTTGTAAATAGCGAGTCAAATTGTCATCTAATTTTATTTCACTTCCATTCGTAAATATTTACGAAAACAGGTGTTTAATAAAATGTAAAATTTTGGTTGCCACTAAGTTAAAAAAACCCCAAAATCAAACAAAAATGCAATAGTTTATTAATGTTATTTTGTAGACTAAAATTCGTTAATAAAAATATTATGCAATGAAGTTTTCAATAGTTGGTTTAAGCAACTTTATCGTTGGTTTTAATAAATAGAATTTAATTCTTTAGTATTATTGTATGTGGCAACGACAGCTGATTTCGTCAATTTCATATCTGACACTGGTTAATTTTACAAGTAACATTAATAACAAAAGATGAATGATCCTAACAAAGCTATTAACGTGAATTTATCATCGCTTTTAAGTTTAAAAGCTGAGCTATTACGTAAACAGGCAGAGGTAAGCAAAGCAAAAACTGCCCAAGCTCAAACTCAGCCGAGTGAATATACTGCTAAAAAATTGCAAACATTCATTAATAACAACGCTGCCACGGAAGATGCTCTAAGCAATAAAAAATATAAAAAGTCTCAAACAAAAGAAGTGGAATCAAGTGAGGATGTTACTGTTTACGAGTACGAAGATACCGAGTTGGTGGAAAAGTCAAAACGCGTGCTGGAAGCAAAAAGCAAGTTCTATGAACGCATGACACGCACTGGAGGACTATTAAATTCAGATGATAACTGCTTAGTGTTATTTAATCGCAAGCACCAAGAAGAATGCAAAGACAATAACAATGCCAACAGATATGATGAGCAATGTACAGAAAACGATGCTAAAAAAAGCGAAAGTGAAAGTGAGGATGAATCGGATGAAGAAGAGGATTGGGTCGAATATACAGATTGTTTAGGGCGTACTAGAAAATGTCTACTGGAAGATTTGGAAACCATAAAAAAAAGAGATGCTGAATTGGCAGCTACTATGCCAGAACGTTTGGACCAATCTAAAGCTAATTGGATGATAAATACGAAAGACACGGATACAGCAAAACTGGATGAAGATGCACCTTTCGGTCCCATGCCATGTGAGAGTTTATTCGGTGACGGGATTTCCTTAATGTCCAAACATGATGAACAAAGGGCTAACTGGGAGCGCAAAGAGCAAGAAAATCTCGACAAGATAGATGTGCACTACCAGGATGTATTCTTTGATGAGGCTAGGCAACACGGTGTCGGTTATTATACCTTCTCCACCGATGAAGAAGAACGTAAAAAGCAACAAAAAGAATTGGAAGAAATAAGAAAAGGCACCATTGAAGAGCAGAACCGTCGGGAACAGCTCCGCACTCAGCGGGAAAAAATCATTGCAGAACGCGTGTTTGCAGCTAAAAATAGGCAACGGGCTCGTCTCGGGTTGCCTCCACTTGAAAAAGTTGAAGAAAGGGAAGAAGATGCAATTAAACAAAAAGAGACTAAGGAGGAGCGCAGAGCTAGAAAAAAAGAAGAAAAAAATAGACGAAAACAAGAAAAGTATGAAAAAGAAAGGGAGTTGGAACGTCAGAATCATCTTCGCCCGTGGGATAAGGAAAAAATATTCAGAGAAAGTAGTAATTTAGCTAAAGATGACAGCCAAAATGAGCAAGAACCAAAATGGTCCTATAAGCCAGAAAAATTGCCAATGTCTCAAGAGCAGTGGAATGAGAAGAAAAGATCTGAACGTATAACAGAATTTGCGCCCACTAACAATCCACGAGTTCAGAAACAATTGCAGCCAAAACGTAAAAATTTCACCAGTATGCCTCCACCAGAAGAACATAGTGTCATGAACAGCTCCAACAATGATAAATATTCTACAACTGAAAATTTCGCTAATTATCAGTCATCGAAAATTGATAAGAGATTTCATTGTCGCAGCTACTGTGCAGAGGCCACAGAACCGGAACGGTTAGGAGTTAACATAGCGCCACCTGTTGACTTAGATTATGTTTCGCCACCGCAAACTAAAAAGCCAAAATCCAACAATGAACTAGAGAAATCAATTGAAGCCGGTTTACGATTTCTGCGCAACAATTCCGATAAAGGAAATTTGACCACTAAATCCAGTTGGACAGCAAAGGCAGATTATTAAATAATTTAGACAGCCAATTATTTAACATACAAATATGGCTAATGCATTCTTTTTAAGCAGATAAATTTATTTAATCGTATTTATGTATATACCGTTTTCATTTACTTGTGGTTGTCGAACAAGTATGGAACGATTAACAATTTTCTTTTAAATATAAATCTATTCAAGCGACAATATTGCTACAAATTGTTATTGTCAGTATGAAGTTTTTGGTAATATTGTATATTACAAAAATTTTTCCGAAAAAAATAAAAGTAAAGCCATTCGTGCGAAATTACAGTGCAATTTTTCCATTACAAATCGGACATTACTCTTTATTTTTGCATTATTGAGGAGTACTTAAACTAAATCGAAATATTATAGCAATACTTTCACAGAAGTCGCTACGGTACATAGTGCGTGAATGTGTGCGAATTGCTTTCGAAATATTCTTTGGTTTTGGATTACAACTAATATTTTTTCATTCACCCACTTACATACATATGAATCTATAAAATATAACTACAGTCGCCTCGCTCAATCTACTCGTTTTACTGTATTAAATTACATTTATAAAATTATCATGGGAATAAAAATTAATTAGCGCTTCACATATTTGGAACATTTCTAGAGAACTGTATAACTAAAATAAGCTTATATTATATACATACTATGTACGCTTGCTTTTTAACTTGTAACCAACATAAATTTAATACATACATACATCATTTTATATACGGTTGCGCTATAAACAAAAATCGTTATAAGAAAGCTTATCTGCAGTTGTAATCTTTATATTAAGTTACACGTGCTGCCGCCGTTAGCCTTTGTAATCTGGTAATTTAGATTATTAAAGCATGCCCCTATCGACCATATCAATGACGATATCAGACATTTTTTCGCGACACAAATCGTTTGGAGGAAAATTCAAGATTGGTGCACCGGCCTCTATGTCATCATGGTGCATATTTAAGTACATGTCTGGTGCATTTTCAGACGAACATGTTGACATAGGTATAATGTCCATTGCAAGTCCTAGTGCAAAACGTCCATATTCTTTCAATTCAACGCCAAATCTACGAATAAGTCATAAAATGGGAATATTAAAGAAATAGTTTAATAAAAGAAATTGATTATACATACAGTTTTGCAAATTTTTCTGTGGTATCACATACTTCTGGTATGTTTGTGCATAATAATTTGAGCCAACCAAAAACTTCTGATGTATATAGTTTAATAAACCCGTTTAAATGTTCATCGCGCATTGCTTTTGTGGTACAACAAAATAATAAATTTGCTATATCCAATGCAATAGAACTGTAGCGAATCAGTTGAAAATCTACCAGGCAAATCTAAAAAGAGCGTAATTAGTTAAATATTTGTATGAATACATTGGTAAAAATGCATCTCTCACATCTACGGCTCGTTTTTGTTCTGTATTATCCCCGGTACATTCATAGCGATAGAGGAAATTGTTGACCCAACAATCACCGTGACAAATGGCAGAAAGTGTTGATTCCGCACTGACTAAATGAACCATTTGGGAAAAGAACGTTGAAGACCCCGCAAATTTTTTCATTGCTTCCAAATATTTGGAATCTTCCGGAAGGATATCAGAAACCTGTTGATAGAGATTGCTAGTAAATATAGAATACATTCGAATAAATAATTATATATTCCAATATTTACCATTTTAATGGCATCCTTTGTAAGCCTTTCATAGTAATTTTTGTACCAATTCGCATTTGAGGAACAAAACAGTCCTTCGGTAATATGTTCGCGCAGTCGTTCGAAATGAGCAGGATTTTCAAATTTATAAGACAAACTGAGGGCATGAAATTGAGCCATCTCTTTCAGCACCAAGTGTGTCTCTTCTAAAGTTAAACCCTTTTGGCGATCCGGCATTTGGAAGTTGCGCACGCGCAAGTCCTCTGAAAAAGTTTGAAGTTAAGTCAAAAAGTTAATTGTTCATATTTCTTCACTAGCTTATCCATACCCATTATGAGAAGATCATCACGCGCATAGTAACATTTAGGAGTGGCTCCAAAAACTTTGGATGTTTTGTGCTCTTGAAATCTCAACAGTTCTGGCATTATTTCCGTATAAAATAACACCTCATTTCTGAAATACAAAATGGTTATCAAATAAATACATACATATGTCTTACGTACATATATATATGTACATAGTTTTGGAAAATTCCAATTAATTTTTTTTTTTTAAACAAAATTATATATCAGAAATAATTTAAGTCTTTAAAATCAAAAATAAATTAAGTGTTGATATTAGACATGTTTACACCTAGTGTAAATAAGCATAGAGACAACAATAAAATTGGGGCGTCGTTGGTGTAATGGTTAGCATAGTTGCCTTCCAAGCAGTTGATCCGGGTTCGATTCCCGGCCGACGCACATTGTTTTTTTTATAATTTTTTTTATATAAATTCAATTACTTACCTAAAAAGCTTATCGCTTTTATAAGCTTCTCGACGTTGTACATTCTCCGGCATTCTCTTACAAATTAAATTCTTTTCCCATTTTTGTTTTTTACCATCCGCTGAGCTTTGTCGTTGGCCAGTTAGATGTGTGCGATATATTGTCGCCGTATAATTGTCACCGCGCCCAGAACCCTGCTCCTCCTACCGATCAGAAGCAATTAAAAATAATTATCTAGAACAAGTGCAGCTTAATAAAGCAACACAGAAAGATGTTGTATACACATGTCCATAAATATGTACATACATATGTATGTTTGTATGTATGTATGTATGTATATAAATAGTCTGACTGCACTGCATTCAATATTTCCACAATTTCAGCATTAACCGCAATACAACCGCACACAACAATGTCAAAAGCAATTGAAATCAAAGTATCCAATAGTGAAAGAACTACTTGCTTAAAAAAGATTTAATTTCTCTAACCACACTACTGACTAAGCCAATCAATCGAATGTTTGAAGTGTGTGAGGTTGCAGAGCGGTAACTGCTACCACCTTGTGATGTAACATTAAATTCATATCTGGAGTCTTATTATACAAATTGTGCTTACAAACACTTTTATTTACTTATGAACATTGTACAAATTTATTACACACAGATTTAGATATGTGAGTACGTTAATGGAATCGTTTAGAATAAATTTGTGCCATACCTCAAATCCATCGATTTCTACTTCCGGCTCTAAGTCGCGAAAGATTTCCCGATATGTTTCCAATGTTATTTTAGAACAAGATTCGCTATCTCCCGGAGTTTTATCAGTTACTCCCATAATATTTAGAACTCTTTTCCGAGTAGAATCAAAGGCTATACAAAACTGAAAGAATATTAGAAGCAGAAGGTCTTAGAATGCTGTAGACCTCACAATACAATACTTATAGTTGATTACTGTGTTTTATACTGCGAATTTTTACATATATCGTTTCTATATTATTGCAGTTAATTTTGTTGCCAATATTATTATAAAATTCGCCTTTAACTAATATGCAATGAAGACAGTTTGCGTACGAATACTTGCAGTTACAATTACAATCCTCCACTTGACGTTCTCAATGCTTTCGCGAACTTCTCGCATCGATTTTCTCTGCTGAAATTTGACAACTGTACGGGCCGCTTAGGAAGGGATGCTAAGCGGCTGTCAGTTTCAAGAATGAAATATGTACATACATTTCGTTTATGCCTTTGGTAATGTCAATTTCCGGTATACTCATAATACTTATCCTTCGTTTTATCCAACGCTGCCATATCAGAACAAATATTTGAAATAAATGTTGAACTTATAAAAAGATCTTGCATAATTTTAGGCTTAAAGATTGTACGAGTACGGATGAAAGAAAATGTGTCTACATATTTTATTTTTTAATTAAACAATTTGAATAAAACACAATTATTTCTTATTCAATAATAATTAATAAATTAGAGTTCCATAACATGAACCACTTTCTTTGAGATACACATTTTTTCTTTCCAATTATTAATTTTTGATTTTTTTTATTGATAATAATTTATTGTATACTATACAAGTATGCATATAAATTATTCTGAAAATATATCTGAAATGTATTTATAATAAAATACTAAGGGAAAAAACTGTGCGTCGGCCGGGAATCGAACCCGGATCAACTGCTTGGAAGGCAACTATGCTAACCATTACACCACCGACGCCTCTCCATTAATCATGTCAAATGTTTCATTAAACAGCAACGTTCCTACTCACATCATATAAACGTTTTTGCACCAAAACCTGAGAAATACCTCGTGAGAAAAATAACTGTATTACAAGAAGAAGAATAAAATTTACAAACATATTTTTAATTTAAAAACATATTTTTAATTTAAAAACATATTTTTAATTTAAAATTATGTAAATCGATTATATTAAAAATATGTAAATCGATTTTTTGTTGTACGTCAATTTGGATGCAGAATTAACGCCAGAGTAAAGCTAGATTTTAAAGAATTGCCAAGAAACACAACTTCTCGTGGCTAGTGAAAAAGTAAAAGCGCTTGGTACAATTTTTTAATTTCTTTTTTGTATTAAGTAAAATATTTTTTTTTTAATTAAATGCATTTGTATAATACTATTACAAAGCATTTTAGAAAATGTTAACAGTGATTGTTCATTAAACATTGAATTGAAATATTTAGAAAAAGTGTTTTAGGCAATATAAAATATGATTCCTAGAATCTTTATATAATTATTGAGGCGTTTATAAATGATATATAAAGCTACTGCAGTGACGCATTATCGCAGCTGATATCATTAGAGCAAATCTTGTCTGCATTAATTAAGTTAGCAGGAATCAAATTTAATTGACCCAGTTCAGCGCTAAAAGGAAGGGGGCGTTGTGGCCATACGCGTCGCTGTAACAATCTCTGTCCTTCCAATAATTGTCGTTGCAAGCTGGCAATCATTGGATAAATATTTTGCTCAACAAATTCGACGACGGTGTACTAAGAAATGAGAAAAAATTTATATAAAACATGTATATATTTTCATTTCAACCTTGTATACCTCATCAAACACATCAAACATAACCTCGTATGCTTCTCTAGCCATGCCACTTAACTCATTAATGTAGAGCGGAGTATTGTGAGTCACTTCGTATACACGTGAGGGCGAGGAGAAATTATGACGCACGTTATATTCGGACATCCAGGCACTACGGTCCTGTGTATGCAACAAATAATTCTGCAACTCCGATAACTTTTCAAATAGACGCAACGCATATTTATAAACCATGCTGCCAGGATATGAACACGCAGAGAATAGCTGACTATGGTGTGAGTTCGGGTGGAGCTCTATCCACGGATGTCCAGACCGCCTAAAAATTATATAAATTTAATTAAAAATAATTATAGCATATGTTCATTTTACCCACCGACTATCCGGATGAAATGCACACTCCAGTACCCGCAATATATCGTTCTCCTTCGGATTTGTAACGAAATAACCTTTCGATACAGTAGACAGCGAGGTGATTAAGCTGGGTATACCGACTGGAAACAATTCGCACAATACTGCGAAGTGGTCGTAACGCTGCCATCCTGTTAATGCTAGACCGCGAATACCTTTGGAGAAACTATACACAAGAGACTTAAAACAATTTTACATACAAAAATATTATGGGTTTACCGTCCACTCTCTTTGGCAATGACCGCTAACCATCTCATATTATTTTCTAAATGACGTTGCAGTGGCGGTATCATTAAACTCTCGCCAAATGCGCCTTTAAAAGCAGATGCCGTCCAAATAGTCGGAAACACTTTTGCATACATGTCCCATAATTGAGGCTGAATAAATCTGTAAATATCATTGGCATATACCCAAACCATCGGCTCAACGTAGCTACCAATATGAGCATGCTGCATTTCGCTTAGCATCATGTCGCGTAGCATATCATCCCAGATAACCACCTGAAGTTGAGGCCAACGTGTTCTTACGAAATTGGAAATAGTGGTGACGTGGGTAAGAAAAATTTCATGCCGGCTATGTTGTCGACATCGCAAACACTCGCCCATACGCAACACCTCATCACAGCCAATATGGATATGTGTAAACGCGGTGGAGTGTGGTGATGCTCCACCAGCTGATGTACTGCTACTGTTCATGACCGCATCGGCCATACTTAGGTGAAACTCTATAATTTGCGTCAACATATTCTGTATAAATATGATAGAATCATCTTGACTTGGGCATAAAGATTGCGGGATTTCGGGTATTTCACGCAACTTTTCAAACTCTTGCAGCTTCAAGGCGAACTCAATGTGTCCAAATGTTTGTACCAGAGGCATAACAGATAAGCCATGCAGTACAACGCTTGTCAGAAAGTCCTTTAATTTAAAAAATAACAATCAAGGTACTGAACTAACCAATCCATAAACAAATACGTTGAAGAATTTTAAATCACCTTCAATTCTTCCACCTTATAAGCATTTTTAGCTGGTAATGCTTGTAAAATTCCAGTGTAAGGAAACATATCTTCGTACTCAATTAGCAGTCCAGTAGCACCTAATGTTTTCAGCATCGGCAACAGTCGTTTTAAAAAAGAGAGCTAAAAAAAAACAAAAATGTGTAATGCATTGCAACGTTTTTATTTGGAGAAAGGTAAACCTTGGGTGGCGCACCCTTCAAATCTAGATGCACGAGGCGCTCATTAGGCGGGCGTGGTCCATTCGGTCCGATGCCTGCAATAGTTGGCACGCCCAATCGTAATAGTTCATGCTCATATTGTGTCTGTCGCTCAGCTGATGTAAGCAGGCGTTCATAGTCCATACTGTTCTGGATCTCCGCCATACCGGCGTTACGCACACGTTGCTGGTTCTCAAGTATTTTAAGACGTTCGTCTTCGAAGAGATAGTTGGCACCAAACACGGCAATTTTTTTGTGACGCGACCCGAATAAAAGTGGCTGATCTGTGGTCTCTAACTGGCCAATTGAAGGCGGGCTTTTGGTTGGCTTGACGAAGCGAACTATGCCGGAGTTTTTGCCGGTATGCGCTGCTGCTGGCACAGGTATGCCACCAGTTGGACGACGTGCTTGAAGCAACTTGTGATTGACACTAGACGAAGTGTTCTGCTGCTTTTGTTGATAGCGTAGAATACGATTTGCTTGCGAGATTAATTTTTGCAGAAAATACACGTGCTTTTGTGGATTATCGGTTTGTATAAGATGCTAAACAAAGTAAAATATTAACTGATGTTTTAAACGATATCAGCAATCTAACATTAATTTCACCATCTATTTGAACATCTCTGCTGTTATAAATGAAAAATATCCAAGTCCAAAGAGCAAACAGCACTAGACTGGAAACGATTAGAATGCCACTGAGTTTACGACGCCAGAGCAAAATAAGGCAGTTGGATTGCATCTAGGAATATAATATGTACAAATATGTATATTTACTATATATTATCTAAATTATCTGTGGCATAACTTATTTCTAAATTCTTGCATTAATTGAAAAACATTCGCTTTTGTATTATTTAATATTTCCTATTTGCTGTATTTTTTAGAGAAATAGTGTTGTATATATGTATGTACTATATGCCTAACTACTGGTAGTTAATTTGTTTACTTAACTGCTTCTTACTTGTACAAACTAAATAAATAAATCCTCTGCCAACTTAACGGCCTTGACTACACCTGTCTCTTATACACATCTAGATGTGTATAAGAGACAGGTATATATGTATGTACTATATGCCTAACTACTGGTAGTTAATTTGTTTACTTAACTGCTTCTTACTTGTACAAACTAAATAAATAAATCCTCTGCCAACTTAACGGCCTTGACTACACCTAGCTCAATAATCATATTTATAAGTGTTTAACTTGGTTTATTTTCGCGCTTAATAACCTTATTACTGCTTTTTTATTTTGCTCTCTCCTCACTACAGTTGTTTACCTCGCGGTGCAGTTTTAGGCTACCAAAATTACCAAATGAGGTAATGGTGTTCGCTCTGTTACTCTCGCAAGTGGTAGCTGCTGCCACAAGTAGCTGCAGGAAGCTGCGTTTTATAAAGCGTGTTAAAAAGAACCTGCCCCAACACGGAATTGAGGCCAACAAGTAGCCTCAAGGGTCTGTAAAGCTTATGAGCACAAGAAACTATATACCAACATACTAGATGTATGTACATACATATACATATATTTATGTACTAGTATGTATTTACATATGTAAGGAAAGAAAAATTCATGCAGCTAGTCGACAAAATGCGCGGAGTTCTCTCACTCCAGCAAAATGGCAAAATATAGAGGTGTAGGTGTAGAGTGTTGTTCGATAAGAACGAATCGCACGTTCGTGCATGAAACACACCTATTTATAAAAATGATTTATCTTCCTCAAAAACTGAAATTACATTGGTTTGCTGGTTTATAAACTTCAAGTAACTCAGTTCAAGCTGTTTCGGTGGCAAAGCAGAAATATACATATGAATCTATTTTTTTTATAAATATTAACTATTTCGTTATGAGCAAAGTTATTCCCTGCTACATGTAAGTTTGTAAATTTTTAACGGCTGCACAATTTTACTACAGACTCAAGGTACTTAGTTTCATTTTCTTGAAGCTCATGCCAATTTATACTACTGTATATTCAGCGCGTCAGATGAAACCACTTGAGTTTAGTGTTTTGTTTAAATATATCTGGCGGCGCTATGTAATGAATATACGTCTGTACATTAGGGAGGTCATTTAACAGAAATTTTACAATTCAGTAAAACGACAATTTTCCATATACAGCTTCACGGCATAATTAAGGTATACTTGGTTCATCAATCTTTTACTGAATAAAGCATAACTTCAGAGAACCTTCTCAAATCATAAATTTTCCAAACATGTACATAAAATGCATGTTTTTTCAGCGAGCTAGCAGATGATATCAAATGTTTTTGGTAAAAGCGTGTCAATGCTAGACACGTAAAAAAACTAAAATCTTTTGCAAATATGAAGGGGAACTTTGTAACAATCAAGCGACTGATACTCCAAGAATGAGCCGAAATCGAAAAAAAAACACTTGAAAGTCCGTCAAAAATCATGGTGATGCTTATCGTTTTCTTTAATCGCCGGGGTGTGGTTCACCATGAATTCGTTGCTCAGAGTTAAACGGTCAATAAGCAATACTACTTGACTTTTTTGAGGCATTTGAGAGAAGCAAATCGAAATTTTCACCAGGATAATGCGCCGACACGTTATAACATGTTTGTGACTTTTTTTGTTCTCTAAACTAATAAATCCTCTTCGAGGAATGCGCCATGAATCTATTGAAGCCATTAAAAGTAATTCGCTGAAGCCACGACCAAGTCAAGGTTTATAAAAAGTGTATGAAAAATTGGATTAAGCGTGGGCATGTCTGTTTTGGCTTTAAAAAATCTTATTTTGAAGACTAAAATACATACAGGCATGAACAACGAACTCCTAAATGAAAAACTAGCTTGCCAGCTATTTACCGTTTACTTGCTCATAAATATCAATAACGTTTTTAGAGGGCTATACAAATAACTCCTTATATGAAGAAGATAATGGACTAGAAGAACCTCTCTCTCTTCAAGCCTAAAAGCTGTAAATCTGCACTTTATTGAAAAAAAAATCTTTATTATCTTTAAATTGAATACCTTATTTGGGTACAATAATTATACACAGCCATTTGTGAAGAGAGCTTAAAAATTTACGCAAGATATCAATTGGCCGGCATTTATGTAGTAAAATGTTAATAACCCTAGAGAGGTGACAGTTTAAAGAATCGACACACACCACCTCTTCATCAATTTTAAAGCTGCTTTTGATGACACGAAAGGAAACTATTTTTTATGCCGCAATGTTTGAATTTGGTATCCCCGCAAAACTAATACGGATTTGTAAACTGACTATTAGCAAAATCAAAAGCTCCGTTAGGATCGAGAAGGACCTCTGCGAGCCGATGCCATCAATCAAAGACCAATTCTACAAGTCGCTCGTCATCCCCGTCCTGCTATATAATATAGATGCATGGACGATAACATCAGATGGTGTCGGCGTTACGAGTTGTCGAGAGAAAGGTTCTGCGGAAAATGTATGATCATTTAGCCTTCACTCGATGGTAGGATGAGCTGTAATAGATAAACGACGACATTGACATAGTTCTTCGAATTAAGAGACAGCGGCTATGCTAGTTAGGTCATGTCGTCCGAAAGGATGTAAACACTCCACTCCACTCCGTTAAAAAGACCATGTGAAAAGGACCAGGCTACACTTGGAATCAAAAATTGGCGCCAAACAGCGAAAAGAAATAACGACTGGCGCGCTGTTGTAAACTCGGCTATAACCGCGAAAGCGATGTTGATAAACTGGGGTTATTTAAAATCACAGGTTTATTGCATCAAGAGCACAACCACGCGTGCTTTAAAGGAGCAGATTTAACGTTGCATCTATTAAATTCAATCACAATTATGCAATGAGTGTTTATGCGTACGCAAAGCCGTTTCGGTCATTTGCTCGATGTGTTATCCCATAAATAACCCTATCCTATATACTTTATGATTTAACAAAAAATTTACAATCGAAAAACTACAAACTGTTTCTATTTAATTCCAATCTTGCGTTAATTTTGGACACCCTTTACATCTACATAAAGGCTTGTGCATATGTTTGTGAAGCTTTTGAGTAAATGTTGAGATGATGACGAATGGCTTGGGTGGCTTTCACTATTGTTTACTTTGCAACAACGACGGATGCTTGTTGTTGCAGCGCTTGTTACCAATGTAAAACCACAGTGCCACATTCCTATATAAAGACGATGGATGCCGTCATCACATGGTTAATAAAATGTGTGTATGTCACCATAATGCATTCACAAGTATGTACATATGTATGTGTACAAGTGCTGAGGTATGCTGCATCATGCACAACGCGGTGCGTGAAATGTGAACCGACCACGTGACATTCCATACATCCATGTTTGAAAAGTTACGTTAGGCTGTAGATTCTTGTGTACTTTTTATCATTTTATGCGCTGGAAACGTGTATAATGAGTGGTAAATACACTTCGTCTTTAGTCGCAACAAAGAATAAAGACTTTTTTCATAAGTAAAAGGGACGTATATTCTATGGCGAATAAATGAGAATACTTCTAAGTCAAAAGCTGGGCTTTTAAAAAAAAATATAGAAGCAAAGTGAAGTGACAACGTTGAAGTATTACTGAAGATAGTCAAATGACAGTATGAAAAGAATCAAAACTTCTAAAAGGAATTTTGGATGCAGAACGTTTTGCTGTCCAATAAAAATTAAAGCTTACACAAATGAAAATAAAAACATAGAAATTAATTAATTTGACACTTGAAATATTTGCGGCGTCGTGGAAGGTATACCACAACCATTTCACGTCAGCATCTCAACGTTCAGTTGGATAATGAAAAGGACATAAATACGTATGCAATTGAATCCTCGCAAATTTGGTATAGTGGAGCGAGTACAAAGTAAAACGTGTACAACGCGAGTGAGCAAGTGTCACTCTCAATTGAAACTGATTGCTTACGTCAAAGCCATTTAGCCGAGCAAACAGATAATCCGCGTACAGGTTTTAAGCTGCTGCATCAACACGCTCCAATAAACAGGCCTTACAATAACGAATGCAAAATTTAAGGCAATTAAACTGCGTTCACACTGGGAACTTTATCAGAATTTTCTCTTTTGGTAGTGTATTCCGTTGAGAAACTCAGTACGAAAATTGTCTAATATTCCATTTTATTGTTTGACGAAGTAAAGTTCTTGAACGCTTGATTTAGAAATTGAACAGAAAACTAATTTTAAAGCAGTTTACTGCTTTTTACCTGCATAAGAATACAAAGTAGGCTTCCAAGCATAATAATAATAAATATTATAACAATACAAATCAGACCTGATTTGCGGTACTTATAGTATGTCTCAATTTACCGCGTTTAGTGGTGCCTTGTCGTCTGTTTAATTTGCCAACTCTGCAGCTGTCAAGTAAGTTTGGTACAGATGTATATTAAATACAATAGTCCATATCCTTCAGTATGCATCCGTAGTAATGGTTGGCAAGTCATTGCTCGTTGCGAGATAATACAATAATAATTTAACATTGATTTGTAAGACTTTTATTCATATTATCCCTAGCTCAACACATCTCCATTACGCTCATGACATTTTAACAGTTGGGTATGCGAGTAATGGTACAACAATGCGGCTACGTAATCTTTGCCAACTAAGTAGTGTAGTGCTAACTTTTTTGCTGAATCGGAGCTATATTATGGAAAGTCATGTCAAAATATTTATTTATATCACATTCCTAACTTTTTGTCCATAACTGAACACAACATAAAATAATAGAGACTCTTACATGTATTCACATGCGGAGGCATACGTACACAGGTATATCAAAAGAAGAAAAAAATTAAAACAAGTAAGACTTTGTTTATAATTTTAAAATTCTTAATTTATTCTTCAAAATGTATGTGGTCCGCCTGAAAGTAATCGCCTCTTGACCACAAAACAAGTGCTTACAATTCTGTCATAGCCTTCAATGCGCGTATCGATTCACGCTTAATGTCTTAAATTTACTCAAGGCGGATTCCCCGGAGCAGTCGTTTGAGTTTGCTACATAGCCAGAAGTCACAAGGAGCTACATTTCGGTGAATAGGTGGATTGCGCCCGATATTGGTAAAAAATCGTCTAAAAACTCACAAAGAATCAATGCATTTCTGGACTGTGTTTTTTTTTGGCTTCCGCTCACCTTTATCCCGATATTAGGCCGGTTGATTATTTGTTTTCGGGTCATAAGCATAGATCCAAGACTCATCGCCAATAATAATACGTTTCATAATATCCTGTTGGTAGCAAAGCATGGTTTCACAGAAGTTAACGCGATGCTGTTTTTCAAAACCAATCGTGCTTTCACTTTTATTAGACCCAAATGACATTTCAAAATGATTTTCATGATCCTTCCGATATTCTAATGATACCAGTAAGATCTCTGTCTGTTAATCATCGATTCTCAAGCATCAAGTCATTTATTTTATTGACAACTTTATCATCAGTTGATGCTGATGGCCGTCCTGGACTTGGTTCTTCATCAACCCGTTTCTTTCTCAGATTTTAACCGAAAATCATACCAAACTAGGAAAAAAAATTCGACGAATGGGTTTTCGCCGAAAATTTAAATTAAAAAGTCTTACTATTTTTCGCCCATAGTTGTATTTAATTGTAAAATATATTTAATTGAAAACGCAATTGTAAAACAAAGATTTAAAAATAAAATTTAATAGCAATCAATGAAATTTCAAGCCAAAGTTGCGTACTATTGGTAGTATAATCAGATTATAGTCCTACACATTCTTCATACATATAAGGATTCTATTAAAAACTACTAAAAGTGCGATACATTAATAAATTTTACACCTAAGATAGTAGGAGAGGGCTTTATAGGGCCGGTTGTCAAAATAAGACGATAGGCGTGGTATCTTCCACATTTAGGTGAAAATCCAACCGAATTCGCTATTTAACATTCTTTCGACATTCCGATTTTACAGTGCGAAAATTAACGAAATTGGACTACAACCACGCCTACTTCCCATATACCACAATTTTTAATTCAACTGACTCTTTCACTTTCCTTTATGAAAACCAAACACTAATAAATGTATCGAGATAAAACTTTGAACGAAAAGCGCCTTTGAAGTGAATCACTTTGACCAGAAATTAATTGATTTGAGGGTTGTGTTTCCCAGTCTTTGAAACTGACAAGTTCAAAGAACTTGGACCTTCTATACTTGTTTTTATATTTTTTAGATTTTTCGGCAACTTTCGATGCAAGAATGAAAATGATTGCCCCTCATGTGTTCATTAATTATTAAATAATTAGTTAATCGTGATGCTACTATGTTAAATTTTATGACGAAAAGACCATTGTGACTTTACAAACAAAAAAGGTAAACCAAGTTATGCAGCTCATTTGCGTAATATGCCGGCACTATGCAGGCGAAAGTATGTAGAATTTCAAAATAAGCCCAAAGGATAAGTCTAATAAAGCATATGTGTAAAAGATTGTATTAATAGTTAGAAGCATAAGGTGGGGAGTCACTTAAAAATTTACTAACTGAATCAGCCGCACTTGCCCGCCACAAAAGTGCGGAACTGTATTACACAGAACATCCGTTCGGTCTACGCTTCGCTTACATGCATGTTCGCCCACAATCGTAAGCACCACCATCACGCTGCTACTTGCTTTTTACCATTATATGGCTCAGGTGCGGAGAGTAGATGCTGTTTTTCATGACGTAGCGTGTGTGGCATCAACCACCTTTACCTTTTCATGTGTCTCTCGCTTTCGAAATTTCGGTCACTCGCAAATTTGCGACGTTGTTGTTATAATTACTTGCAATTACCGCTGGAAACATTTTAATATGAATTATGATTATAATATAATTTCGTTGGAGCATAATCAGTTTAGAGAATGCATCTAGAAATGTAAATCACATGATTAAATACTAGATAAATTATACTATGTAATTATTTGCAGTTAAAAGTGAAATTTAACCCACGAATTTTTAGTATTATTTAATAAGTATAATAATATTAATAAAAGTTACTATGAATTATTTGATTTTAATGCATTTTTTTTTTTTTGTTACTTTTGGAAGGAGGGACAATTTTTGACCGAGAACTGAAAATTGAAGAGGAATATATTCTTACAGTTTTCTCGCCAATATTCTCCCCTTGTTGTTTTTTATTTATGACCTAGTTGTGGAAGAAAAGCTTCTGCATTTAAAAAATGCTGCAAAATGCAGTGTTGACCTACAAAATCATGATTTATATGACTGTAAAGCGTTTACCCTCCTCCCAACAACAAACCGATTGCCAATTTGTGTGCCAGCTTGTTAAAGTGACAATTTATGATTTGCATATAATTTATATTTGTAACGATTGTCATCTTTATTGATATTTGCTTACAATTTATTTGTTTTAATAATTTGAATCATTAGTAGGATTTCTCTATTAGTTATTTTTTACTTAAATACATTTTTAGACTCTCCCAGTTTCCCTTGCGGTAGCTTTCAAAATCTCTAAGCAGCATACCTAATATGAAATTAAAATAAAATGTTTTTTCATATTTTGATACGTTATACCTTTACAAATACCAAAGCTAATATATAAAATTGAATTTTGGCAGCCCAAAAACGACTAAAAATTTTTTATAAAACTACATTTTTTTCAAACCCGCCATTTTGTCAATTTTTAATTTTTCCACTTGAGGGCATTTTACGGACTAGATCTTCCAGTGTGATTTTGTTAGAAGTTTTATCCACGGAGCAGACCGGAATTACTGCAGCGGTGGAGGATCTCCACAGATCATGTGTAAATGGAAAAACATTTAATTCTTTCTTCAAAAATGGTTCCGTGTATTATTAAAATGCGCAAATATTACCAAACATTTTTGAATTTTTTTTATTTCCTAAAAATCGCTATCACACTAGAAAACTATGAATTTTCTAATACATATACTTATAGGCTAAAAGTATAAATTATATAAACGGGAAGTATCGCTGTAATTGAAATATTTATAAATAGATATATATTATACGCCCTGGTGCACAACAATATTGACTACACCACTGTCAATCATGTTTTTATATATTCCAAATAGTATTGTAACTTACATTATATTACCGAAATCAGTTTATATATTACAATAACTATTTTTTTCATTCTACGAGAGGAGCTGGAGTTTTATTCAAATATTTTTTTATATTTTGCAATAACAAATTAGCCGATTTTTTTTAGCAAAAAGTATTCAAAAAAATAAAAAAAAATTTATTTGGAAAAAATGTATCGGCATTACCTGGGGAAAACTAATATGTAACGAATGGATGTTTGAATTTTTTATTTAGGATGATATATCACCAAGTTAAGATAGGCCCCGCAACCGTACTTTTTTCCGAGACACATTGGAATAATTTCTGTAATTTTCGCACAAATTTGTAACACCCAGAGGGAAACGAAACGTCGCGAACCCTATTAATACATATATGTACATATGTACATACATATACAGAGTCTGTCCATCTGTATGAACGTGAACAAGTTCCTCAGTTTTTGAGATATCAACCTGGAATGTTGCACACGTCTTTTTCTCACCAAGAAGCTGCTCATTTCGAAACCGCTAATATCAGATAGCTATAATATATAGCTGCCATACAGAATTAAGACCTTGTATGGAAAAACTTTTAATTTGACAAGTTATCTTTATGAAATCGGTCATTTTTACAATTTCCGAACATATTGTTCAGATCAGACCACCATAGCACATAAATTTACCAATCAAAATCAATATTGTTATGTTATAAAAAAGCACCTGTGAAGGGTATTATAGTTTCGGTGCAGTCTTAGTTAACGTTTTTTTTTTTGTTGTTTGATATTTTTTGATGAAAATTTTTTACTGTGTCGTCCCAAGAAATTCACCAAATAAGCATTAAATTAAACAAATAAGTATATAAATTGGTTCCAACACACATCTAAGAATATTTTGTTATATTATAAGTGCCACAAAAGCTTTGTTTACCGTTATTTATTGAAGTGCATCCCTTGACGTATTATTTGTCTTTCACTAAGAATTTTGCTTTAAATTATCACATTTTTAAGCGAAGATTATTGTATTTCATTATTATTAAAACATAATTGCAAACATACTTCTTCTGAAAACAAACATGTATGAATGATTTCACGGACAAAAACTGAACTCGGCCACAGGTTTTCGCCTACCAACTTCGCTGTTAACTGATTGATACTAACTTGCAGGTCCACTAACAGCATAACAACCAGCATCACACTTCCTCTTAAAAGCAAAAAAGTAGCAGCATTGAATAAACAGTGTTGCTTTTTACCTAAGGCACAATACTAAACGGATCATTAATTTGACTGTATCGGATAATTTCATATTTGGGGAATTAAACTGAAAGTTTAAATTCAAAACTAAAAATATTGATCATTCATAGTAGTAGTCGAAGTTCCCACGAAAGCCGGGGCTAAGAAACTGGAACAGGCCGAAATGTTTTCTGCTGCAACAACACCAAAGCCATTAGTAACTTTGAAATTATTATACCTTTACTGACTAACTTCAATAGGTCTGTTTTTTGTTAATTTCGTTTTATTTTTTTATATTTTATTTTGCAGTGTTTCAGGTTGAACTTTTTAGTGATTTGAGTATTGTAAATATTTGATTTTATAGTATATTAAAGCAGCCGGGTTGAAGCATATAATATGAAATAAAGTGAATTAAACTTGCCAACTGAAAATTATTAAATGATCTTTGTAATTTTCAATTATGAAGCCTCAGATCACTAAATATTGCTCTGAAAAATATGAAATTTTAAATGTTTCATTTTATTTTTATTATTTTAATTTTTTTTTAGTGATCTTGATCAGCAGTTACATATCTTTCCATAGAAACATTTTTTTGGCAGGATTCTAATCTGTTAGTTCCTGTTGATAAACCTAACCTAACTGATCCAGTCAACTGTCAATGTTGGGTATATGATTTAGGGCATATTCACCTTGAACTTTTGGTCTGCTTTGCGGCAGATACTTCAGGGGTATGTTCAATGTACCATGCATAAGCACTTTTTCACCACAAGTTAAAAGTTATACTCGGACAAAATTTACACATTTTCTTTATATGAGTAAGTGTGTTAACTCGGATGCATAAACGGCTTTAGAGTTAAGTTGAACGTCAAGTCAGCTGATTTTAGAAACTGATTCAAGCAGCGCTCGCTAACCGAGTGAAAATGAAGAATAAACATAGTAAGGCATTTGCTTTGACAGAAAAATTCGATTAATGCTATGTAAGACGTTCACATCGAAGCGAAACGCAGCAACGCGAAGCAAAATGACGTTTTTATTACAGATAAACACTGAAATCAAAGCGTTAATTTTGGAAAACCTTCTGCTTTGTTGTTAAAGATTAATTGTTAAGCGAAGTGAGGAAAGTTGTATATGAATGGCCCATTACGCTCTCAATTTAAACTTATCTTTTTAAAAAGAGGATTTCATTCATGAAAGAGCTAAAGGAATGGAACAAAGTTTCTATTCCATATTTTACTTTTATCCGGAAGCTCCGATTTTTGTTGAACAATTTTTTCAAACAGTTGTGCGAAAAAAACTAACATCAAACTATTTTAAAGAAGATTTGATACAATCTTAATAGTATTGAATAAATATCTGATTTCTTACAAAATATTTATTACCGAACATTTATGGCATCTGTGAAATATTTGTAAACGTTTTACTTTTGAAGTTTTTTTAAGACAAATTTTCAACTTCATGCATTGCACTGGTAATTATTCTGCCGGCAATTTATATATTTATTTCGTAAATATTACTCGACAACCCTGCAACAAGAGCTTTTAATTTGAGGCGTCAGACATATTTTGATTTTATTGATTTTATGCAAAACTATTCCATGTACATTTTTATTATTGTGCAATGCATGCTTACAAGGAGATTAACATAATTAATTTCAGTGGTTAATACTAAGTTTCTTTTAAAATAAAATCACTCACCTAAGAAAACACCGCACATGAAATTAATGACTAAAACAAACTATCAAAAATGCAGCACTTGTTATGAGAGAGCGTGAAAAAAACACTCTCAAGTAAGAAGGAGAGAAATTCGTAAAACCATAAACTCTTAAGAGGGAATTGAATATTTATTATTTGGACGAATAAATAAAAGCGCCGGGAGCATCTAAAAAGCAAAGCGGAGTATCTTGTATCAAAAAAAAAAGGATGAAAAGGATGAAATTGTAATTCATATTATGAACTGTTCAGAATAATAAGAGTTAGAGAGAGATGACTCTTATATACAAAGAGGGGAGTAATATAGTTCCATTTTAAATGTAAAGGAAAATGTGCCTGGTGCTAAGATAAAAGTTTAGTGCCAAAACAAACTGAGTTGCCAAAAGTTTCTGAATTAAGATTATAAATGGCGTAATTATCGTAATGCTTATAACTCCAAAAACTTTTTGCACGGAAAAGTTTCTTATTAGAGTATTAAATTCTAAAATGCTGCTTTGAAGTATTTATGTATATATAAGAGCTGAGAGTAACTACTATTTTATTATACGTAATTGAACTAAAAGTAACGTTAAAGTGATTTTGTTAACAAATGTATCCAAATTTTTTGACATACATAAATGTGTTTCTATATACGACCATCTTTAAAGCCTGGCATTAGACTTTTATTAATTTAAATTTATAATGTAGTATATTAGCACAGGGTTTTAATCGTAAACCTTCTAAAACGGTGTAATTAATTTTTAAAAATTGATAAAGGAATCTGTACAGATTCTACATTTTTTAAAAAGTAAACTGCACATACATACATATTAATGTTTGATATTTGTTGAATAGTTATACAACGCATTATAGGGGTATCAACATTATTATCTTATATTGGCAACTCTGTATATGTGTGTCGTATTGCAGTATATAATAGCCATTTAATAACGCGAGACACACTTGTAATGAGAAGTCGGAATTGAATTTATTAAATATTGACAGTGAAAAGCGTAATATTTTGTATTCAATTATAATTAATAAAATTGGAATAGTAATACAGCAATTTGAGCTTGAAATGGAAGTGATCGAAGATGCAATTGTGTCTGAAAATTACTTGTGAAAATCTATGGGAAAATTTTCAAGTAAAGCGAATAGAATTTTATGGAAATAGAGCAATAACGATAGAAGTGAAGAAGAAAAGGCGATTTAAGAAAGAAGCGGTGACAGAGACAGCAGCTAGAGTGAGAGAAAGGTGATTGCGAAAAATCGAAAAGAAGAAAAAACAGAAACAGTGAACACACAAACAACAAAAAGGTAGCAACAAAAATGACATTTCGGCAGAGACGTCGACAGTGTTGATTGCAAAGTCGGCGACGACGACAAAATGTTTGGTCGGCGTACGTGTGTCAATGAAGAGTAGCGTAAAATATAAGAAACACAATTCATTTAAAAATAGTGCTATAAAGTTTTGATTAAATATAATTCATTCAAAGAAAAACAAACTTCATAAAAAGATAAAATCGTAAAAGTGTATTGAATCAAATTTTGAATATTGGAAAATACATAAAATCTAAAGTAGTAATTAAAACAGAAAGAAGAAGCAACAAAGTGTATTAAGGAAAAGAAACAACAAATTACCGAAAGCTAGTGGATCCTCTCAGACACAGTTGTATCACGTAGAAACGAACTCGGAGCGTAAAGCAAACGCAAAACATTAAAAATCTGGGTACAGCAGCCAGATTTGGTGTGTATATTTCCAGTGGTGTTGTGCAAAGCAAGGCAAATAGTAAGTGTATAGCAAAACGTTTCTTGATAGGTGGAAACGTAACATCAACAATGTATCGTGATGAAATATCGCTTCCATTTAAGCGTGTCTTAAGTCCTTTATTGTTTTGCTTTTCTCTTACGTATGTGTTTATATATTTATGCATTTAGCTGGAGATCCTATTAATTTATTACAACTTATGATTTGATCATCATGACCATTGTTCAGCAGGAATGAAGTTAGAGAATTCACAAATCAGAAATAAATATGGCAAAAGGAAATGTTTTTAACTCATTATTCTGTTAAGAATTCGAGTTAATTGAAATTTTATTGTTACAGTTGGTGTACGAACTCTTCAAAATATAGCACATAGATAGCACGCGCCCCTGGTCTACTTTTATATCCACTAATAATTCTAATTGTTAAAAATTAACGAGTTCAAAGTAAATACACACATTTTAATGATAGTTAACGCAATTTATGGGGAAGGTAGGTTTTTATTTATATTTTGATAAATTTTTTTTTTTTTCAATTAATGCAATTTAATCCAAAAGTGTTCGGTCTAAATTTAAAATTGGCGTTTCCTGAGTATAATATTATCTGACGAATGAACCTTGATATTTTGAATTCGGACAATCGAGCAACGAGTTATGAAGGGCACCGCTAAACATGCTTTTTCCAAACGATTTAAAGTAATTGCTGTCATTGGCTAATTTTTTTAATATTCCTCCTTGAAAACTTAACACAAAATTCTTCAAATATCTTTTAATGTGCAGTTAGTTTTTATAAATACACTAGTGGATCTGGCCACCCGTTGCGGTGGTATACATTTTATTCATATAGTCATAGAAATTTTTATTTACGAATAAAAGAGAAAACGTTTTTGTCTATATAAAAATCCAAGGGATTGTACTTGAGGTTTAATTTTGAATATATTCATAGAAATTAATTTCATTGGAAAAAATAACGAATTTAAGGCTGCTTTCTCAATGTCTGGTCTTTCTGTCCAGTTAATAGAGTTGTCCGCTTAATAGAGATATATTTTTTATTTATGAATTGTTTTTACTATCCTATGTTGTTGTAGCGGCTGAATTCTGCCGAGTTGACAGTTCTTGACCAGATAAAAATCCGGGTCCGTTCCGTTTACATAGACCCGACGATACTATCCTATCTTCTAAGTTGGTTTAAACCGAACACAGTGTGCTAAATTTTACTCAAATCGGTTCAGTAGTTTAGGAGTTAATTGCGGACAAACAACGCGACACGTTCTTTATATACATATGTATATAAAGATTTTATCCGTTACGTAAAAAGGTGTCTTATTTTACACGAATTAACTCTACTTTCCTACCAAAAATATTAATACAAATTATATGGATTTTGTTTAATTTAACAGAAATGTTCTGAAAATAGCAACAGCAATGAGAATTCGCTGGCAGATTCTACACTTGAAATTAGTAAATTATTAGTGTTTAAATAAATTTCAAACAGAGTTCAGAGAGATCTTTGTTAAAGCGAAGTTCCAAGCTTATTTAAATCAACATTTATACATTTAATTATATAGTAAAATGTTAATCGAACGGATCAAGTGAATTTCTTCCCTTTTTAATTATTGTGATATTTATGTGGGTTGGTATAAAAAAAATAAATTAAGCCAGTTTTATTTATCACATTGCCACAATTCCGCGCCAAAAATTTACATACGGAGGTTTCAAAATTATTAAAAAACTATTTTTTAAACGTCCAATTCCATTCTTTAAATATTAGTTTACTAGTATAAACAGATTTGTTATCACAGTATGAAGCTGGTGTTGCTCCTTTAGCAACTCTAGTACTAATTTATTGTTTTGTAAGCTTTATTGCTTTTACTTGAATAAATGTAACTAAATATGCCAAATATACATGCGATTGCAACAGTGGTAGTGCATCGAAGCGCATCTTCAGTAATAAAACGAAAATCGATTACTCTTCAAGTGCAAATCTGCTCATCAAGTCTCGGATTCGCGCATACGACAGAACCCTGCAGCCTCAGCTTTATTATGGCGGCGTTAGCATCAACGTAAGCGCAAGTCCTCGGATTCTCGCCACCTTCTACTTGTCCTCATGGTTTTTGTGCCCGTTCGACATGGCAAAGTGTTTGTTGATCGCGATGAAGGTACAACGGGTAGCGTAAACGCACCTTGCGTTGTCCCATCCTCCGGCCCTTCACGTTCCTATGTCATGCGCTCTTTTATTATAGTTTCTCATTCTGCTGCAATAGTATGCGACGGCGGCATCATAATCATCATCTATAGCTTCGCCGTCATCGCATGCTGAACAGTTTGTCAATTCCTTCATTGTACTGTTTTTATATTTCGAATTTGATTTTTATTTTTTACTTACTATCCCCTTTTTCTTTTTTGGCTATGTGTTTCAGGTTGTGTGCTGGTTTCTGTGGTATTTGTATCTTGAACGTATCAGCAGCAGAGGCAACAATACAAAAACAGCATAGGTACAATAGCGGCAACGGTAGCAGCGCAGCCACAGCAACAAACGTACACGAACACAATTATTAGCGCAACGACGTTTATTTAGTGAAGTGGTTGGAAAAGCAGAAGAAGCGGCAGAAATAGCAACAAAAGCTTACAAAATAAAGAAAAAACGGTAAAAAGAAGAAGCAAGCATGGCAAACATGAACTAAATTTTGCATAAGACGAGAAACGAGCATTTTAATTGTAAAAAGTTCCCTTCGATATGTGTTTTTGCAAATAATAGTAAAAACAAAAAAAAAAGAAGCTAATATAAAATATAGTTTATGCGGAACATAGAAAGAAGTGAAAAAGAAATCAAATTAATACCAGTAATAATCAGCAACAGTATTGGATTTACTTGACATGGTATTGTGGAAGAAGAAGCAAATGTGACTACAGAAAAGCAAAAACACGAATACAGGAGGACGAGCGAAACGCACAAGTTACCCACGAAAGCAACTGATACAACAGAAAGTACATTAAATATGCTGAAAGTAAAAAAAATAAAAGAGAATGACTGCGTGAGCTTCGCAGTGGCGGCGAGCGCCTATTAAATTTGTAAGGTGGCCTCAAAACTTAAAGAATAGAAAAAAGTAAATGGAAACAGATTAAGAATATTATATGAAAAAGTGAAAAAAATAATATATATCTATATATATAGAGAGAGATATAATCTAAGAGACACTATAGTTGGAAATTAAAGAGTCGAATACCGGTAAGCAGTGTTTTAAATTTTCAACCACTGCGAGGAAAAAACAAGGCTCTGATCGAGTTCCGACTATATTAATAAGATTAGTAAAAGTGACTAACTGATCCAAAAATACTAAACAAGAGTTGGAAGTAAGAAAAAACCGCGCAACACATCACAACAGAGAATGTATGGAAAGGCGAAGACATCGTCAGTGCCATCAGATGCACAGGCACGTGAAAAATTGGCACTATATGTTTATGAATACCTGTTACACGTTGGCGCCCAGAAAGCAGCACAAACATTTTTATCTGAAATTCGGTGGGAGAAAAACATTACGTTAGGTGAGCCACCTGGGTTCCTACACACATGGTGGTGCGTGTTTTGGGATCTCTACTGTGCCGCTCCAGAACGGCGAGATCAATGTGATCATTCATCAGAAGCCAAGGCCTTCCATGACTATGGTTTTGTTAGTTCCGGCTATGGAGTAAATGGAATTGGTCCCGGGGGACCGCATAGTGCTGGTGGTCCAGCTCCTAGTCCACTGGGTCAAATGCCACCAGGTAGTGAAGGTCCGATGGGGCCAGGTGGTCCAATGGGTCCCAATTTTTTTCCAAATTCTACAATGCGACCCTCACCCCCGACTCATGCGTCGAGTCCACAACCGCCACCATCACAAATGATGCCTGGTCAACCGCCATTTATGGGCGGTCCGCGATATCCTGGAGGACCCCGTCCTGGTGTACGTATGCAGGGCATGGGCAATGAATTTAACGGTCCTCCTGGTCAACCCATGATGCCGAATAGTATGGATCCAACGAGACCTGGAGGTATGGGCCCAATGAATCCGCGTATGAATCCTCCTCGTGGACCAGGTGGAATGGGTCCTATGGGTTACGGTGGGCCTGGAGGCATGCGAGGCCCTGCTCCAGGACCGGGTGGAATGCCACCTGGTATGGGTATGGGAGCGGGTGGACGACCGCCACAGTGGCAACCAAACGCTACAGCACCAATGAACGCTTATTCATCATCTTCGCCAGGGAACTATGGCCCTGGACCTGGTTCGAATGGACCACCTGGTCCAGGAACGCCGATTATGCCATCACCCCAAGATAATACCCAAGCTGGTCCAGGCGGCCCAGGCGATAACATGTACTCGATAATGAAACCCGAATTTCCAATGGGTGGTGGACCCGATGGCGGTGGAGGAGGTCCGGGTGGTATGGGTCCTATGGGCGGGGGACCTAATTCAATGGGTCCTGTACTTAATGGTGGCGGTGGAGATGGTACCGGATTAGATGGCATGAAAAATTCGCCAGCAAATGGAGGTCCGGGAACGCCTCGGGAAGATTCTGGAAGCGGAATGGGAGATTATAATTTGGGCGGATTCGGTGGTCCAGGGGAAAATGATCAAAATGAATCAGCAGCTATACTAAAAATAAAGGAAAGTATGCATGAAGAGGCCAAAAGGTTTGAAAAAGATTCGGAACACCCGGACTATTTTATGCAATAACAACATAGTAGCAACACGGCCACGACGCACACGACAGCGGCAGTAGCCGCAGCGGCGGCAGCTTTAGGAGCAAATATATTAAGCGGTCAAGCTGCAGCCGTTTCTCAAAATCTTAGCACCAGTAACATTAGCAACACTAGTGGCAACAACAATCTCATCAACAATGCCAACAATAGTAGTCCCCCTGCATTAACGCCGCATTTCCATAAGGAACTTAATTTTTAAAGAAATAATTTTCGATTACCATTAACATCAGAAAGAGAAAGATCATAAAAATTTATATATATACAGTTATGAGTAAAACACACTGTTGAATTATCAATAACAGTTTATAAATAATCCAAATTCAGAAAGCATGTCTTTAAAAATTATCAGTTTGGATATGAGACCAACCGTAAAGAAGAACAGTTAAGATAATGCCCAAGAAATGTAATTTATCCGGGATCTTTAATCGATGGGTCTGTTTTCCTCCTCAGACAAAGCGCCAGTAACGCGGATAAATCTTCAATTAAGGGAGCTACCCAACTTGATCTTCGAGTAACTTTTACTTTGAAAAATTTGCAGAAAGTATTAAGATTGTACAAAATAAAAAGCGCAATTAAATATATCAATAGATACCGTGCACAGTCGATTTTACAAATCAAATAAAAGATAATTCATTTCGAATGAGGATTTTAGATGGTCAAGATAACGAAATTATACAAATATGCAACAAAAATCCTACATCCCTATTTTTGATTCATTGCTAAGCATGAAGCAAATATGAAATAACATGAATAGAAAAAGATCAGTAAAGACATGTTTTTTTTTGTAAAAAAAATATACAAACATTTACCAATAATTGTTAATCCTAAAGTAATATGGTACTTATTAAAGCGAACTTAAACTGTATAATATTCAACATAAACGACTACATATTACTAAATGCTAAACGCAGATATGTTAAAATATAAAAACTTTAGCTATTAAAAGATTGCACCTATGAGGAAATACTTTAATGAAAAAACCGTGCATATGTAATAGTATTTAGTGTATACGCGGTAAATGCAGCATTACAGTTGTATATGCTGCATAAACCGCTCACCCATAAATATACGTGTATAATATACTAAAACATGGAATATGTAAAATATATATAAATAAAAGGTGTATAACAATTATTTGTCAGAAGCAGCACTCGAATTTTATAAAGTCTCTTTTTTCGGTTGCATTAATTATATGAAAAGTGATCAAACGGCGAAAGAGGAGAGAAGTGTGGACACCACCCAACAAATATCTAAATTGCACAAATTGAATGCAATGCTGCGTAGATCGAATAATTTCTCCTGAAATAGTAATACAATTATTTTCTTTGCGTTCAATAAAAATAATATAAATATAATCAAGATTTTATAAAGCAAAACTAGTGCTCAGCACATATTAAAATTAATTGGGCAGAATTGTACACCCAAAGTAATTTTTTTTTGGTAGTAATTTATACAATTTTAAATGATTTTCATATGAACATATGGGCATAATTTAATAAGTGTGGTAGGAATAATTATATGGTTTAAATGTGAACATATGTTCTATTTTTTCGCTTTCATTGAAAATTTTTATTTAGTTTAAAAAAAATGCAGCCAAAGTTTTGAAGTAGAAAAAGTAACTTTGCTGGTTGATTTGTAGACTTTTAAAATAAAAATAGTCCCGTATTTTACTTCAAATGAAACATGCATTATCGGCGGATACGCGAAATATACGAAGTTCCATTCTTTATTTTGTATGTCTTTATTTATTAAGTTCAATATTCTAGATTCTGAACAGTTGTAACGATTTTAAATATTTAAATTTCAATTAATTTTAAAGTAGTGCATTCATGACGAAACATCACGCGCTGTTTTAATAAATTTGTTCTTAGAATTATAGATATGGCATTCTATACATATTGAAACATTATTCAACCTAATTTGTAATTACAGTCTGAAACAAATTACTGTTGAAGGTGTCACAAAAGATCTTACCAAGTGCTATCAATAGTGGTGGTGTGCCTGCGAAAAATATGTAATTAGACAAAAATAATTCTTTTGTTCGCATATAAAAAAATGTAAAATATATGTTTATATCTATTCAAATGCTATATATATGCGTAAATGCAGATTTAGTATTGAATGAGTGATTTTATGCGGCTGAGGGAAAAATAGAATCATCCCATATACACGTACATATGTAGACATAAATATACAAATATTTCTATAACTATGCTTATATAGCGATAAATATACATATAAGTTGCATGTGTATATATACCAATATATAACGCATTATTGTACAAAAATTCAAATTATATACACAGCATATGTAATTAAATAAAATATTTACTTATATATAAAAAATAATTATTATTTCAAAAGATAGCACATTACAACTTAAAAGTCTTTATAGTTATCATTAGCAGAAGGGAAAGCAAAGAATAAATAAAATAAAAAAAAAATATATAAAAAGCGAAAAACACTTAAAAACAAAAAATGGTTGAATAAATTAGTTAATAAGTACAATGTAAGTAATGAAATATGAATATCTATTATGTAGGCATGTATTGTACAATATTTATACATGGATTATTGATCATTGTTCTTACATGTATGTAAGTAGTATTTTCATCACGTTTCTTTTCTTTTTTTATTACTTCTTTCTGTGTCCTTAGAGCGGTTTAGTCTTAATTTTAATGATTTTTCATATCCCAAAAATTAGGGTTAGTCCTATTTGATGTATTAATTTTATTTTAAAAATCAAAACAGATAAATCAAAACACATGCATTACAATGGTATTAAAAAGAGCGTTTCATTAACTGCATCACTTTTGAAATACCACATATACACATTTTTTATTTATAAAGGTAAAGTTGATTAAAATTTTATTAGTATCTGAAAATTAATTTGTAGTTGCATATTTCAACAAATATTAAATACGAAAACCACTAAAGAGTTTTCGACAAATGCAAAATAATGAAAATATTAATTTCTAAATTTTATATTATAAGCTTAAGATAAAAAATAAAATACCTATATATTCATATATAAAATAAAAATTTGCATATGACCAAATTGTGTGAAAGAAGGAATGTACAATGAATGCACACTTTTATGCGATTAATGTCATTGTAATCGACGATGATGAATGTGATCATCGTGGTAATATTTCGTGATGAGTATATGAATTTTGATGCAGTTTGTATGCATGAAACGATAAATAAACCGCAGTTGCAAATATTAAAAAAAAACCAACAATTAACAATAAATTATGAGTAAAAACGAATTATTGAAATGTGGTGGTGAATTATGCAAATATGTTTAAAATAAGTATTTTTAGTGTTAATTATATACAATTTGCAAATGGCATAATGGCATAATAACATGAAAAACATAAAAACTATAAAAACGTGAAAATGATGAATAAAGTTTTAAAACAAAAGTATTTGTAAAAAGTAAAAGGAGCATAATTTTGTTTTATTATAAATATATATAGTTAGGGCGTGTGAGGTGTGGTAGCACTGCAACAGTACTTTGGTTTTATGATAACACAATTTAATTTTAAACACAACTTGTGCAAAAATTAAAGTTTTATTTACAAATTTCGTTGTAATATACAAATATGTGAAATAAAACCTGTTTACAGAACATTCGACTTTTTACCACTTTCGATAAATACTTAATATACCCCGAAACGTTCAAAAGTACTTTGAATACTTGTGCTTCGTTGGCGGACGTTTCTATGTGGCATTATTAGAGCGTGCCGGCTGCCGCTCGGTACGCAAAATATGCTTCCACTGCGTTGAATTTTATTGCTTAAAATATTGTTATTATTCGCCGGCAGTTCAATTGGATCGGGCAAACTATCGTTGTGTCGCGTCACTATGAACGTATCCTCCAGGCAGATAGTGTTGGCACGATTTGTACTCTTTAAAAAAAATGTACAGCATAAACATAAAATCACATAGTTATATTTTTACAAATATGCATTTATAGATGCGTATCTATAAACTTTTTTTTTACTCACCCAACGCTCCAAATCACAAAAACGTATTACGTCGCCACTAGTGGAGGGCAATGATAAATTAAGCCCACCATAGCTTGGCAAAGTGGCATCTGTTATGTCGGTTGTAGGAGTACTGGTTGCACTTTCGTGTAAACATTCATCATTATTGGCTACACAGGATTTCGTCATGGTCTTAGGAACTCGTAAGTACAATCCCCGATTAGTGGAAAATAGAACAGGTGTTGTAGATTTTGTTGCCTTTATTTGTAGATTTTGATTACAGCTATTGTCGGTGTTAGTTTGAGCGCATCTACCAGATTTTCCAATACTTTTAGTTCGAAAAGCACTTATGAAGTTTTCATTTTTTGCACGTTTTCGAGTAGGGGGTGGTGTTTGTGTTGATTCATCACTGTCGGATACTGCTGATGTACAAGGGTTTCTCCAATTCCAAGGTGCCATCCAATAAAATTATTTGTATTTATTTTATATAATATTCCTTCTTCTTAGCATACTTTTTATTTTATATTGATTTATTCACTTGTCTTTGGCGTTTAGTGTTGTGGCAAAAGTATAAAATATTGCCAAAAATTTGTTAGTTAGCTACGTGAGTGATTTTGCTAACGGTTATTCACTGTGCGAAGTCCGAGATTTTTGTTATGCGAAAATGAAGTTAAGAAAAATATGTATGTGTGTACAAACGCTTAACAGCGCTCACTTTGTTGAACTTTGATGACATTCTGAGGTATATATGTATAAGTTATTCTGAACACTTTCGGAAACTCCTATAGTAGTATCATTACAAAATAAAGCATATTTGTGTCGGTGTAGTGAATTATTTGTTTGCCTTGGTAACGTACAATGTTTGTCCACATTAGCAAAAAATTTTTATATGGAAAATATTGTACACAATTTCTTTCCAATTATTTTACTGTTAATCTTAATAAAAATATGATTTTCATAAATATTCAATGGAATTTATTTTATTTGACGTTCAAACTTTAACTAGTCCCTCTTTACAATATTCTACAAACTATGAATTTTAGACTGAATTACTAGTAAGAGCCGCCATTAAAAACTCCATTTTATTGAGGAAACTTTTGCCTTCGATTTTATCAAAGCGGACCTAAGTAAATGGTTAAAAAATATCACTTATATACAATATAAAATATCTAAAATGAATAACTTACTTCTTTAAAATGTCCTCCCAAATTTTCCCAGAATTTTTCTGGTACCAGGGGATTGGGTATAAAATCTGGACGTGGACTACGAGCAATATAAACTTTAACATCGATTTGCGGGTCACAACGTATTTGTACCGCAATCATGCGATCTCCATTTGGTGACGCCAACAAACAAGAGCTAGCATTACCTAGTGGTTCAACCTTACCAATACCGAGATTGTTACTGTTCGATAATACTGTCCAAGCCATACAACGAGCCAAATTCAGAAGACACGATATTTGATGTGAATTGATCTGACACAAGATTAGATCACGCAACTCTTGCGGTTCATATGAAAGATGCATTACACGACCATCGCGGCAAATACATTTTAGAGATCGCTCTTTAACATGTATTACTAACGACGTCCGATTTATTGTGTCGTATCTGTGAAAAATTTTATATATATACATTTTTATCAAAATTAGACAAAATTATTATTTACCCATGTGTAACAATATTAATTTTCACACACGACATTATAGGACTGTTCATCGCATTCCAATGCGACACTATCTGAGGGTCTTTTACATCTCTAGCCAAAGTGTCCAAAACGTATTGTGTGCGCTTTCGCATAAATATATGCTGAGCTTGGGCAATTATTTGTTCTAGTATTGTCTGTGATTTTGTCATCTCTAGTAAACTTTCACGATCTGCCGCTTTCGGGCCAGCAAGCATACGCTTCTTACTTGGCCCCAATGGTCCGCTGGTAGGGTGAGGAAAGGGATGATGTGAATTCTTGTGATGCACTTCACGTAAAAGTTGATGTAATGAGTGTTCAAGTACATGATCATGATCGTTAATAGGTCCAGGTTGACTCGAATCGAAAGTTGTAGAATGACAAAGGGAAATAATAAGCTGAATGCCCGGCAGTAAAGTTGCACGGATTTGATTACCAATAACAACATGTGGTATTGGAGCCTGTAATTGAATTGCTTCTCGAGCAAGTTGACTGAAAAGTTCCTTACAAAAAAGTACATTCTGTGCGAATTCCAAGGTCTTTTGCCAAACACCTGCCTAATAATTATTTTTTTTTAACGAAGCATATAAGTAGCGAAATTTTTTCAAAGGAAACAAAATTGTGATTCGAAATCTTACCTGTTGTGTTATATTGGGTCCATGACCCATTAAATTAACATTCGCTGTGCATAAATCTTCCTGGTCTTTCTGAGTTATAACTTTTATATATGCTACGCCTTGTAACTCTGCTGGTACAATCACGCGCAAAGAGGATGTAGTTTTCGGCGATTGAGTTGGTAAGCCATTATTTCCGATACCAGTGGTACCTGATACCGCTTCCTCGTCAGCTAAATCTTCCGCCTTTGTCACTTCAAATGTACCGCTCATTCCGTATTTTGATCCAGCTGTACGATAACTTAAGTCACCAATAATAGCATTTGAAACTTTTTTCAGTCGCCAATTCTGTCGTAATCGTAATAATTCAATATGAAAGTCTGTCACATTACGGTTCCGTTGTTCGCTGTGCGAGTTCCTCAGTCTTTCTGCACCACTCAAAAGAACCTGTGCTGCTTGACCCAAAGCTTTTTTTCGACTATACACTTGTACTATAGGTTTTATCTCATCAGGATCTTCTGGTACTGGGTCCAAAACTAAATAACGTTTATCCTTAGCTATTGAAATTACGTCAGAAAGTACGCAAATTTCTGTTAAAGCATCATTCAGCTTGTTGCGTACCGAGTCCCATGGCCACAGACTTGGTTGAAACTGAGATGAATCTTTAACGTCATCTTCAACGGATTTATCCTCCTTTTTTAGATCATCTAAAGATGTTTTACTAAAATCTATTCGAGCAGCACAGCGGGTTAGTGTTTCGGATAAAGTTGGAGGTCTATTGATAAAAACTATAGTTATTACATTTTGTTTAAAATTTTGAACGCACTCACGGTTGGTAAATTTCAGTGCCATCGTATGTTATTTCCTGAATTTGATTTTCACACGTTGTTTCCACAGAAACGTTTACGCCGTTTGTTATATTCATTGTAAATATAACTTTTCTGCCCGCAAAATACAAAAAACAGCCTCCTGATATAAAAACCAAAGAACTTTTTATATATCACCCCCTTCTTTAATATTAGTCAGTTCACAATCGCTGTCGTCAAAGTGTAATGAAGTGCTAATTTTAACTGAAGACTATATTATCGATAGGTGCAGTTAAAACATTTGTTTATAAGATTATTTCAAAATTAACTTTTTTTTATTTTTCAAAATATGAGCGAAAATTATACAAATGTATCAATGGGATGTAAAGAAATGCAAGTTATTTGCATTTCAAGGCTATCGATAATTTGTGAAAACTACGTTACTGATGGTGCTATTGGCTGTTTTACAACACTGTTCTGTACTGTATGCAGACAGCAGAGAACGTCTATATAAATCTGCATCTGCTGCATGTTTATGCTAGTTCATGCTATCATGATTATTTGTTCAGTGTACTAGCTGTCAATTATTTTGTTGATATAGAGGAGATATGTGATTTCGTAAAAGTATTTTGTTTTTTCTGTAAAAAATTAACAAAATGGCTACGAAACGTAGATATATTGAGGATGAGCTTTCGCGATTCGAGGCGGAAATATCTAAACAAACTTCGCAGCCTGCAAGAAATTTATTCGTTCCTTCTCAAGTAAGGCCTATAATTGCAGCAAACACGTACAACCAGGTTCAGCAAAAGTTGCAACAACAACCGCAAGGGACAACAATATCTTCGCCAGTACAAGTTACTCCACGTGTAACAGTAGCCCCGCCAGTGATTCCACCACCAACATTTATGCCCACTTTTGTACCTACTCAAGTAAATAACACTGGTGGGCAATTGAAAGCTGTAGGACCGTCACCTTCTTCTCTTACAGCGACGCCTGTTGTGGTTAGTAGTGCTCCAAAATTATACCAAAGTAGACAATCGGTGAATGTTCCTGCTACACCGCATATCGACATAAATGCCATACAATTTGATGTTACTCAAAAATTAAAAAAACTAAAAGCTGAAAAATCTGGTCCAAATCCTATTGCAGAGGAAGCAATTAAAGCCGCTAGAGCATCATCAGCTTTGCAATCATTTCAAACAACAGAGCGGAAAAAGAAGGATCGTAAGACTATACGAGTAGCGGGTGGAACAGTCTGGGAGGACTCTTCATTAGCAGATTGGCCTGATGATGATTTTCGCATATTTTGTGGTGATTTGGGTAATGATGTGAATGACGAAGTTTTAACCCGGACATTTAATAAATATCCGTCTTTTCAACGAGCACGCGTTATCCGTGATAAAAGGACTGGAAAAAGCAAGGGGTTCGGCTTTGTAAGTTTTCGGGAGCCAGCAGATTTTATACGTGCGATGAAAGAAATGGATGGTCGTTATGTCGGAAGTAGACCAATAAAACTACGTAAAAGTACATGGAAACAACGCAGCTTGGACATAGTCAAGAAGAAGGAACGTGAAAAGCAGCAGCTGTTACAATCCTTCAATTCATAATTTTTTCAAGCATAATGATATGCTTATGTGAATAAATTATGATTATTTAAATTTTAAATACAACACGTGTTCATTTGAGAATTATTTTTGTGTCAATCAAATAATAGTAAACTTCCTGGAATTACCGCAATGTAAAAGAATATTTAGATTAAGAACCATTAATCTAAAAGCAGCTCAAAACTTGAAAAAACATTTTACTTTTGTTCTTACCAACAGAAAAGTTTGACCAAACATCCATTAATAAATATGTGTGACTTCAATTTGATATAACAATACTTAAAATTGTTTAAGTTAAAACTTTGAATATAAATTAAAACATTTACTAAATTAAAATACAAATTTTCGGTATATCTAGCACATATATCCTATTGAAATAAATAAATATTTACATATAAGTATTTTCATACATTTTTAATGTTAATTCTTCTATTCATAGCTAACATTGCTACTGTTAGATTCAAATAAGTGGGCGGCGTTCATCATCGGCATGATCGTTCACTTCACTGATTTTTTCATTTGAAGATAAATACTCAGGTGTCTTTGATTGTGGATTCAACTGATTATAATTATGTGTCAATCTTTCACATGTTCGTAAATAGGGGCGATGACAATGAATTGAGTATACGGAAGGATAATATTGTCTATAAACTGCATAAGTACAAAATAATCCAATTAAACTACCGGCAACAACATCCTCCCAATGGTGATGATAATCGCAAGTTCGACTAACTGCTATCAAAGCTGCTAAAATCAACGGCAAAATTGAAACGCATAAACGCCAGGATTGACCGCGACCACGAGCACTCAATGCATGTAATTTAGCGGCTATATAAATAGCGATGAAGCCTAAACCAACAAAAGAAACTGTAATAATAAAAAAAGATACGTTAGAGAAATGTGTACATGTGCTTAGAAAGGGTTTGCAGGTTAACACTTACATGAAGCATGACCGCTGGGGAAACTCTTACGACCCTCACTTATTTCACGTAAGTCACCTGTGCAATTATAATAGTCCAGCGAACCATTTGAATCGGTGGCGTTGTTGATTACTACAATACCATTAGGAAAACAGCGGTAAAAAAAATCAGGTCTATGGCGCCCGACTGTTATTTTCAACAGACTTGTTGCAAAACCATTTAATCCAAGCGCTAAAGTCCAAACCCAGCTTGCTGCCCGAAAGTCACGCCGATCTCCCGTCAGCCACAAATGAAACATTGTTACAAATAATGGACCAAATATCACAGATAATATTAGTGTCTGAGCTGAAACTATATCTGGCGTGCGAGGATTTTTGTACAACCACATCTCTTCAGGATGAACTTTTCGTTTGAATGGTTTTGTTATTTCCAGCGATCTTAAAGAGAAATATTTAGCTAATAGGTTGTTTGTGTTTTACGAAAAAACTTTTAAATCATTAAGTGATATTAAAAAGTCATATCTTGATTATTTTTCATGAGAATGGTACTTACATAAAAATAAATACTAGCATAACACGTATTCCGACATCGATAGCGTCACTTAAGCGTTTTTTTCCTTTGCCCCCATCAAAACAACAACAGCCTTCCCCATCATCATCGTCATTGTTAGAGAATCGCGGACATTTTCCTCTATTATAGAGCTGAGCGTTGGTGTTATTAGTATTATCGCAATTCTTATAGTCCATGATTTTATTTAAAGTAGCTCGCTTAGTTGATTTTTCACTTCTGTACAAGTCATCTGCCGAACTTTCACTGAAACGGCGATTCATAGTGATACCAACATTCAGATTTGAGTTCATTAATACTGTCGCTGTTTTACTTGTCGTTTCTGCTGACGTAATTGTGGTTGGTGTTTTTATCGGAGGCGTTTGAGTAAGCTGATAAGAATTTTTATGGGCAGAAGGGAACTGAAACAGGTGGTTAATAAAATGAAGAAAATGTTTAGCTTACATGTATTATTAGTAGAGAGATAAAAATATTTGAACAGCATGATTTGTGCAGTGATATGTCAATATTAATATTCAAAATTATTACGAATTAATACTTACATATTTGTATTTGACAATTGTTCTTATTGATCTTTGGCATAAGGTGAAAGATCAATTGTTATTTTTATATCTACTATTATTACAATTGCTCTTATTGCTTTTTGGCATAAGGTGAAAGTGAAAGAACAATTTTTATTATTACATCTACTATTATTACAATTTTAAGTTAAAATTTAGTAAACAAATTTTAGGTAAAATATTTATAAAGGGTACCACATACCATCAGATAAAATTCGTTTTCCTTGTGGCCATTTCGTTGTTGATGTTGTCTCTCCTTGTATTCAATAGTATCTGCTTTAAAATGCAAATTTTTAGACTGATTTGCCAGCGTTTGAGTACGTTTGCGCAACTCGGTTTCTGAAGAGGAACTCGAACGTAAGTCAGGACTTTTTATCTCGCTATCCATTTTCAATATACTTTTCACTGTCAAATAAAATCATTTATGAATATATAGACTCCACTTAATATACTGTTAAGTCATTCAGTTTATAATCTTTAATGTTTACCCAAACTGATTCATCACCATTACTTTTACTTTGTAGCTAGCTCTCTAAATTTGACATACACTATTTCTATTAGTTATAACGAATAATTAGTATTATTAGTCAGTAATACTTTTTTATTTCTATTGAAGTTATCAAATTACTTTAGGTAGAAATTCTTATAAATATCATATCGATATGTACATATTTAGCACCAATTCTTACCTTCTCCTATAACTTTAAAATTTCCATTGTACCAACAAACAAACTGTAAATAACGGACGTAATATCTCTTTTAACATCTAATATTTTTATTTTTTTTAAACATTGTCCACTCAAAAAATTCTAATGTCAACAAATTGTGCTCCAACTGCTTAACGTATTTATAAATATATACAATTGTACATAATTGTTATCAACACATGAGTTTCAATAAAATAACCAGGTCACAATAGAGTGTTATTTATCGGTAAATCGTAGAAAAATCGATAGGAACTTGCAGTCATATGATTTTCTGATAAATAGAAATATCTGTATTAGAAATATAACTCTGATTGCTAAGTTATTTGAATTTGAACAAATTAAATTCGTCTAAATTAATAATTTACTAAAAAATGTCTTCGAAGAAAGAAGAAATTGGAAATTTACTTGACGTGCTATATTTAGAAATGTTGGAGTTGATAGAACAACACACAGCGAGCAGAGTGAATATTGAAAGATTAATGAACAGTGGACAGTTGATGTTAGCCAAAACACGGTACCTTAAAGGATCACAAACTATTAGTTCGGCACAAATTCCGACCGATAATAGTAATACATTTAATGCACTTTGTGTATTGGAGGAGCAAAAAAATTACACAAAAATATCAAGTGCGGAGTACAGTCTGATGTAAGTGTCCAATGTCTTTGGTTTTGTACCCTGAATTAAATTTGCCACGAAGTTTGTAAAATTCAGAAGGAAATGTATATATGTATTTATAATTTTCAGTCGATATCTCATAAACTTATGGACTTATTCGCGAATACAGCTATCATACACACTGAACGATCAAAACCAAGTTCTTGTATAATTTGCGTTAAATTAATGTCCACAATCACGGTAAATCTCCGGACAAATTATCCCGATCGACGTATTATGCATACAAATTGATCGTTCCCACGACAGTCGGGGTCTATGTAACCAGTGCACACCAGTTTTTTATCAGAACAATAACAAGAACCTATCCAAATCAAGTTCTTATATAAAAACTGCGATATTTTAGTCCTAAAGCGCAATATATAGCTTCGGTGCAATCGAAGTTAACATATTTTCTAATATTTTCAAAAAAAAATATTTATCTGAAAAATAATATTAGGCTCAATAATCAATTTTACTTTTTATTTTAATTTAACTTACAGGAGACGTAACGTCGATAAAAATAAAGAATTTGTCGAACCAATGCATTGGTTCACTTTACTACCACCCAGTAGTTTGCGAACCGCATCTGATCACTTCAAAAAATGTTTAGAATTGGTATTGGAAAGCGCGAATGTACAACGAGAACTTCTTGCAGTAATGGAACATATTGATAGACTTAAACAACATTACAAAGCAATATGAATTCTACTTCCCCTAACAACTTACTTATAATAACATAAAATGATAAAGTAATCAAATATATTCCTTTAAATTAATTAAAATTAACATAAATACATACATTATGTTTTTTGTATATATTTTGTATATATAGTATACATTTCTTACTACCGATAACGTGATTTCTAAACTTCGTCTTTAACCTCAAACACAATCTTTAAGTTATCACCAATACCAGCCTCAATTACATCACCAGCTTTTACAGGCAACGCACCGTCTGGTGTGCCGGTGAGAATAAGATCGTTGGGTTCAAGCGTCATATACTTTGAAGAGTAAGCTATAAGGTCGTCTACTTTAAAAATTAGATCTTCAGTATTGCCTTGCTGACGTAGCTGTCCATTCACTTTTAACCATAGTGAAACTTTATGAGGATCTTTGATGTCGTTCGCAGATAAAAATCCCGAAACAGGAGTTGAAGTGTCAAAACCTTTACCTAAGCTCCATGGATGACCATTTTGTCGTGCTAATCCTAAATTACATTGCGCAGTCATATCAAGTGCTAGGCAATAACCACTTATATAGTTGAACGCTTCTTCTTTTTTGACATTCTTACATTGCTTTCCAATTATGACGCCTAACTCAACCTCATGCGCGACTTTTGTAAACACTTTGGGAATCTGAAAATAATATTTATAACACATAAATTATATTTTGACATCACTAGAAATACACTGGACATACAACAATTGGGTTGCCTTCGGTTATGTAGGATGTTGTTGGTTTAAGGAATAAAAGTGGTTCTGCTGGCACCGCAACATTTCGGGAGCGTACGATATCCCTGAAAAGATATTCAATTAGTATTATCTACATATGTATGTTTTATAAATATTTTTCACGCACATATAATTAAGTGCTGCACCAAGAATTTTTCTTCCTTTCCTAACAAAGTCATATTTTTCGGATGCGCTTGAAGATAATGCCATTTTTTCGTATGCTATACCCGCGGTAACACGAAATGAACTAACTAAATTCATCTTTCAATGATCTAATTAATAAATGTTGCGTCAATGCAATGTTGAATTCAATTAATATAAGTTTTGTGCGCAAAGAATTTTGTGTTAGGAGCGGCAATCAGCGAAAATGTTATGAGACAATCTCTGGAACTATGCGAGAGCCAACATTCGCTCTTTTACTTGATAATAATAGTCACTTGTGACCTAAGTTAAGAGTTGAGGAAGACATATGTACATACATTGATATTTATAAATAATCACTTATTTTATCATTTGATAATGATTTTGAGAAAGTAACAGTAATAACAGCTGTTTTCGGTTTTTAGTAGCGATAACAAACATCTGTTTGGCTTACGCTCTCTACATGATAAGTGGCGCTGTTTTGCCATGACGTATACCACATTGGATTTTACGTATTCGCTATGACGTTCATATGAGAACAGTGATAAAACTAAATCGTTAGAATATAGTTGTATTTGAAAGTGGATAAAATAAAACGAGTTCACACTTCCAGCCATACTTGAGGCAGGATAAGATCCTTATCAACAACGCCGCAAAGATGATAAAATTGACTTTATTGACAACTAGTCTTCATATTTGTGTCACCAAAATCTTTAGCTTTGCTAAATTTTTGTGCTTCATGTCTAATATTGTATTACGAAATACGTTTATGTGATTTGTTGCAGTATGAAGAAGAAGAACTGTTAGTAAAATGTCAATAAAAGTTATAAAAATCTGGCAATTTTAGTGAAAAACAACTGGAAATACGCAATTTATTCATTGTGGATATATTTAGTATTATAAATATCGGAAAATTTTAATTTAAATAGATTGAGGATGAAATATTAGTGAAATATGCGTAAAAAAGAATAGAGCAAATTGAATTCCATTTGATATATTTACGTAGTTAGACCTTTTAGCATTTTGGTTGTTATAAATAAGTATCTAAATATGTGTAAAGATTTTCGTACTGGAAATTTTTGAGGGCATTGTCGAGCTGCTGGATGGATGATTGGGGACTTAATGAGGTGTGGAAGTTCTTCAATTCAGCTGAAATTTGACAAGTTTTAAAGTTGAAATTTATGCGATGAATGTATTTGTTGGTCTCTTGTTCGATTTCTGTTTTTTTACTTATTGGAATATTTATAGCGTAACTGTCAGTAGTAAAGAAATTTAACGCCAAAACAAGAACAACTGTCAATGTGACAATTGAGTGTATGTGTATGGGCGGAAAAAGAGCAGCGGTGAAAATAACAAAATAACGCACCAGAATGCACAGAACGCATCTCGCAGAAGAAGTAGCGTCGAAATTTATAAAATAAATGACTTGGCAAAGTTGCTTGTATTTGGAGTAGGGCGGGCAACAGTAAAGGCGAAACCTAATTGCATAGTCATACTCCAATTGGACATAATAAAATTATAGAATTAGCAAGTATTTTTTTTGAGTTAATGCTTTAACAAATGTGTTTTAAAAGATGTAAATAATTACATAAAATTAAGTTTAATTAGTGATATAAAGCGTTTGGCAGTTTCGTTTTCATGTCTCCTTCCAAAATATAGCAAAAGAGAAATCGAGAGGCCTAAATTATGCATATGTAATAAAAAACTTCAGTGCTCACACATCAAGTTAAAATTAACATGTATACAGTGCTTTATATTGTTTGTTGTTTTGTTTAAATGCAGCAAATTACAAAAATTCGAAAGGCTGAGAAATGAGAAAGTTAAAGCAAATTAAAATTCAAAGAATTATAATAAACAAAAGTAAACGGTTGCAATATTATTAAAAAAAAAAATGAAATAGTCTGTATATATATGGTTGGTTGCTGAATGCTAAAAATGCAAATTTGAACAAAGAGTAAAGAGTGTAACTTTGGAAATAAAAAGACAATTAGCACATTACAAGTTGATCAATAAAGCAGTTAACACAACTGACTACCAAAAATAATAATAACTTACTAAATAGTGATTAAAAATACTCAATTCTCTTAAATTGCCATAAAATAATATAATCTTAATATTACGAACTGTGAAAATTAATAAAACTTGAAACAAAGACCGTAATGCTAATGGTTCTTGATCAATAAATTTGAAGATTTTTTAATAAAAATATAATTTAAGTTAAGATGGACACATCTTTAACACAACAGCGAAATCGTTTAAAACCAGCACCTACTACAACGACTACATCAGCAGCCAATGCTTCGCCACTGAGTAGTAGTATCAGTGGTGGAACCAGCGCGATTTTAACCAATCATAACAATATCAGCAATAATGCCGGAATTGTAAATGCAAATAGAAGTGTTGGTAGTGCAAGTGTTGCAATTATGACAAGTTCTGGTGCGGTAATACCAATTACTCCATTAACGCAGTTATCAACTCAATCTTCATCATTGGAACGAATAACCACAACGTCATCATTGGCGAATCTCTTAGATGGATTTACTTCACGTGTATCGGGCGATCGTACTCAGAACGCTGTTAGCACCCCTAGTAGTATTAGTTCTTTGGGTAACACCGCAAATGCCTTCTACTCTTCTTTAGGACTTGCTTTCAACTCCCTGACATCGCCAATTTCTACGGTTGCTGCTGCAGCACAAGCGACCACCGCTGAAGCTGCAGCTGTTGTTGTAGCTGCTGCTTCAGCCATTTCAAATCATCTTAGCTCACCAACAAGCGGAACGCCTCCTAATATGGAGGGCTTATATGATGATGATGATTGTGAGGATGACGACGAAGATGACGATCGTCATGTACCAGCGCCAACACCTAAAAAGACATGGTCAGAGATTAAATCCATTGTTAATGATATGCGCAAACAGTTAGTCAATTTATCCAGCATGATGCCATCTAATATACAGTTCCGTACGTTATCTGACGGTCGGGTGCGATGTTACTTTCTGAGTACACCACCCAATGCCTGGGAACCAACACTGCTTTATGCAGACATTAATATAAATGCAGCAGAAGAAACTATTTTGCAAAATAGTCCACCCCTAACTGATATAAATGATAGTATTGAAAGCGTTAAAGTTTGTAACAACATTGCATCAGTTTCAGATGGTGGATCAGATAACGTAGCTGATTCCCTTGGGAATGTTGTAACAAATCGCTTGCCGTCACCAACTTCTTCACACGCTTCGTCTCCCATATTGAATTCATCTTTCCTCAGATATAGTTCAAACAAAAGGTTAGCCAAAGCTTCATAAGTACATATAATTCTTTATATGATTAAGACAATATTTCTTATTATTAATTATTAAAATTATATTTATATTAGGCTTCAATGGAAGGTGGTATTACAACAGCCAATGTCAAGTGTGGCTGCTACGGCTGCTAGCGGAGGCGTTAATCTATGGTCAAGAGAATTTCAGCTACTGCAGGAACGGAAACGACTCTCAACGTGGGGCATTACTTCGTACGAGTTACACAAACCAAGCGGAAAAATAGTTTTTCCCTGCTTTAGTGATCTGTATCAATGCCTCGATACTGGATATAATGTGAGTACAGATACCACTTTTAAAATAAAGTCTGAAACTGAATGTAAAAATCTTCTGTGTAAAATAATTCTTTTATGAAATTTAATGATTTGTTTTCTTTCTTTTGATAATATTATTTCCTAATGGTACTTAATTGTCGGATCTATAAGCAGATTCTAGCATTTCATCGTATAATTATGAAGGCGAGAGTAGGATTTATTCGAGTTAAACAAAGCACATTTTTATAATTTTTTACTTTTAATAAAATAGTTGAGCTAACAATACATTACATTTGTAGAATATTTCTGTTGAAGTTTCGTGTAGAAATGTAAAAAAATACGGCTATGACAACAATTATTCTAGAAAATCGATTAATTCGTTATTGAAAAATAATAATATTAACGAATATAGAAACAGAGTTAAAAATTTCAAAACGACCTGCGCGGTAGTTCTGAAGTTATAAATGACATCATACAGGTTTAATTATTATTGTAATTGCAAACAAGGGATGTAAACATCCACATTTAATTTTAATATATTTATTGTCTTATTTTTGTAATCAAAGTTTAACAAGTTTTTATATTGTGATAATTTATTATTCAAATGAGTAAAAAATAGGAATAGAAGATAAACAGTTATTTCAAAGTGTTTGGATTTTTTGAATGGAATAGTATAATTCAATAGTAAAGAATATCTGCGTTTTTCCTGTTTAAAAAAAAAAAAAAAAACAAATGTGTAAATTAGACAATATTTTTTTAATTTTTCTAAGGAGTATAAATTGATAAATAACGTTGTTTATATTTTTCGATTTACAATGTAAAATGGATTAGTTTCATTACCGATTTTTTGTTTAGATCACACTGCTTCATATCAATCATATGCAATCTGTTTTCCTTTTTAATTGTTATTAATTATTATATTTGTTAGGGGGCAATTAAAATTAGCATATTATCTTAATTTTAATTGCTATTGGTCAATGAACTTTAGCTTGATGTGATAAGACGACGCATACGACATCGTTAGGCTGTCGGTAATTTCTATAGAGTTCTAATTTGGCCGGTTTTTGTATGCATGTACATATGTATAACAAAAATATGTACATACATACATACATGTATATGAGAGAGGGCAACATGGTTTCATATTAAATAAATCAAATCTCTGAATAAAAACACGAAAAAATGATAACTTTTGTTGCACCGAAGCTAAAATACCTTTCACGCATAAATAATTCGTACTTGATCTTAATCGACCAGTTTGTACGGTAGCTATAGACATACCTATATACTTAGTGGTTCGATATCAGCAGAAAGAGAGTGCGAAAACTTTCAAATTTATTTTAAAATTTACCATAGACGCTTGAAAAATTTTTGAAATGAGAGCCAAAAATAAATTGGGCTTATATTTTATACATAATTTCTCACTATACACTATGAAATGAGTATGAGGATAATACTATAAAATGGATTTTTATATTTCTTATTATTTCTAAATATATATGTACATATATATATTTTTACAGACCAGCCCGCTTTTCCCTACACAGTTGCGAACATGTCCCCAGTGGGCAGCGTTAGATCCACAAATCTGCCCACAGAATTCTGATTTAATAGCATACATTAGCGGTAGCGACATATGGGTGACACATACGGTTAGCGGACATGAAGAGCGTTTGACATTCGTGCACGATGGCCGTCGTTCTATTGCAGATGATCCTCTTAGCGCTGGTGTGCCATCATATATAATGCTTGAGGAGTTTAGCCGCTTCCAGGGTTATTGGTGGCAACCACACTCTAATGGTAATCAAGTAATCAAATAATAAAAAAAACACATGCTTTATATGTTTGTGAACACATCGTGTTTTTAAGATGGTGTATATCGCATTGTTTACGAGGAAGTGGATGAATCGGATGTTTGCTTGTATACATTTCCATCATCGCAAGCAACGCCTGGGGAAATAGAAGAATATCGTTTTCCACGTGCCGGCACAGCCAATGCAAAATCCAAATTAAAATTAGTGCAATTCGTGCTCAATGAGTCGCTGCAAATCAGTGACGTTTGTATAAAGGATTTACCGTATTCGCTTTCCGTGGTGTTTCCTTGGCTGGAATATATAGTGCGCATTGGGTGGACGCCCGATTCAAATTAGTGAGTATCATTTACGCACAATATGTATAATCAGGGTTGCGAATTTTTCAGCTAAATTTTTTTGAATTATAAATTGGATTTATTTTCAATTTTGGTATTAAAAACTCAACATTTTTTGATTTAATAATAAAGATTTTAAAACTAATTTTTAATCCATTTTTTTTTATTTATATCCAATATTGGGGATTTAATTAAGAACTTCTAGATTACAACAAAAAAAACATTTTTTAGTTAATTCAATGATTTTTAAATTAATTTTTTACAACCCTTTGTTGTCTGGGCTTGTACATAGTCCCTCCTTGACGACTTGGTTTATTATTAATTATTTAATCAGCTCTACGTTGCATATATCGTATAATAAAATCGTATTTTTATAGCGTTTGGATGCAGGGCTTGAACCGTAAACAACAACGTTTGGATTTGGTACTTATACCCTTGGATAATTTTTGCGAAACCTATACCAGCACGGCGTCGTCGCCCTCAGGTTCGGCCGACCACAGCTGGAAGAGTCCATATTGTAGAGCTGTGTCACCTCTACAGGTATAATCCCTGTTACATAATAATTCGTAGATTACTTGAGTAAACGTAAATGTTCGATTCAATATTTTTTTTAGGTTATTTACTCTCAGACATCAGATACATGGGTGAATGTGCACGATTTGCTTTATTTTCTGGAAATAACCGATACAACGGTGACTTTTTTGTGGGCCTCTGAGGAGACTGGTTTTAGACATTTATATCTCGTCACATCTAGCCTGAATACATGCCCACTGAATGGGTATAAAGACACGCATAGCACTACGAACAATTTTGAAATGAATAGTCGAACAAATTCAACGTCATCTACCACATCAGCCAACATGGATATTCATACGGATTTCATCGATAGTGTGACGTTGCATCCCAGAATTATTAATAAAGTAATAATAGCGCTTTATTTAATGGGGAAAATGTTTACTTATTATATTTTTTAGGTAGCACTTACCTCCGGCGAATGGGAGGTTTTACATCGAAACATTTGGGTGGACAAAGCGCAACAGTTGGTATATTTCATAGGATTACGTGATACGCCACTGGAAAAACACTTGTATGTGGTGAGTTTACAACGTCCCGAACACATACGTTTGCTAACCGAACCGGGCTATTCATATCAGGTGGAATTTGATGAGGTAATAATGATATTTATCATACAACATCAATTTAATAATTCATACATTCTTATTATTGGTATTTTGCAGTCATGTCAATTGATGTTGCAAGTCTATTGCAACATACAGCGCTTGCCTTCCTGCAAAGTGATGCGTGTTGTACAAACATGCCAAAATGGTGGTGTTAACGGCATACAATTATCACTGATGGGCTATCTTCATGAGGGTGGCAAACCTGATCCACAATATTCTCCGCAAATGTTCCGCCCACAATTACCGTCGGGTGAAATCGTGTATGCAATGGTTTTTAAACCACATAATTTCCACTTGGGCATAAAATATCCAACAGTGCTCAATGTTTATGGCGGACCTGAGGTGCAAACTGTCAATAATACGTTCAAAGTTGGTTTATTAAATTCTAGATTTGATTGTTTTAATGATTCATATTCGCAATTTCAGGGTAAACATCAGTTGCGCATGCATATGTTGGCGGCGCAAGGGTATTGTGTCATTTGCATCGACTCGCGTGGGTCACGACATCGTGGACTTAAATTTGAAACTCACATACGTTGTCGCATGGGCCAAGTGGAGCTGAACGATCAAGTGGCTGCATTACGAATATTGGCAGATCAGTTGGGCTACATTGATATGAATCGTGTAGCTATACACGGCTGGTCCTATGGTGCGTAATTAATATTATAAAATTTTGTAATTTTAAATAACAAAAAAAAAAAAAAATTGTATAGGTGGTTATCTCAGTTTAATGGGTCTGGTGCAGTATCCTGAAGTCTTCAAGGTTGCAATTGCTGGAGCGCCAGTTACAAATTGGGAATATTATGACACGGGCTATACGGAACGCTATATGGATTTGCCGCAGAATAATAAACGTGGCTATTCAGGGGGCTCTGTACTCAATTACGTAGACGCTTTCCCCGAAGAGTAAGTTCAAATGAATGAAAATCCAAATTATTTTTGAAAATCCATTTACACACACATATTGCTTTCATTGCGCAGAGAAAATCGTCTTTTACTCATACACGGACTCATCGATGAGAATGTTCACTTCTATCATACCTCACAGCTCATATCAGCCTTGAATCGTGCAAACAAACCATACGATCTACACATATTCCCTGAAGAGAGACACTCATTGCGCAACTTGGAATCCAATAAAAATTATGAGACGAAACTATTGGCGTTCCTGCAAAACTTATGAAATTGCCAACACCATGCTACCTAGCAATTAGCTATGCATATAATAATAACGACAACGATGACGATAGCAATGCTACTTATAATTTTTGTGTTGTAAACTTGTAGCGATAATCTCTTCAAAAAATACGTTTCCACATCCACAAACACCAAGTATGATCGCCATAATGTAGTAAATAACAGCGCTAAAAAGGCAATATCGGTTGATTGGCAGCAAATATTAGTAATGTATGTTTGTTGCCAACCTCCACTTTTCGGAAATCGTTAAGCGCATGTAGTGTATTTTATTTCAACTGACCTCTAGCAAACTATTTAGATTAAAAATTTTATTTTTTTTACCATCTTCTATCACTAAATAACTTGATTTGTACAGCCAGAAAATAATAGTAGCTTCTATAGCATCAGCGACACTAAATTAAAATCGGCAGAAAATGCATTAGCGCAGTATGTATATAATCGCTTGGCGTTTCGAGCAGCGTGTAACGTAAAAGTCATGTGTGCAGAAATTAATATTAGTAATAATTAAATTAATGAACAATATATATATATATATAAACTTAAGCTAAATTATAAAAAGGCAAATATAAGCGTTTACTTAAACTAATTGTAGTCAACTGCAAGAATTTGAATAATCTTATCACAATAGCAAACAGAGTGATGTAAAAATTAATAGAACCTATGGCTGCCAATACAAAGTGCTGCGAACTATAGATTTGTAAACTCTTCATACACCTTCAAATGTTTCATGCGTGCTCAAATCGCGTTGTACATAAGTTGGTCAAATATAATTATTATTATTATTATTATTTATTTTTTTTTTTGGTTTATGTAAAGCATAAAGTCATCAATTGCTAATATTTATTGCTTACAACATATTGTGTATTAATTTTTATTTTAAAAATTAAAAAAAAACAACAACTTGTAATTTTAGTGCGCAGCTAGATCTATTGAAACGCGTTCAATTGCGCATTGAAATAAATGTGAAATTTCGAAATTAGGCGTTACGCCTTAAACTGAGTAACTCATAGCAGTATATACCGTTTTGTACCGTTACATGTAAGATTAAAAAGGTCTAATCAGTTCATTTTGTGCTCATAAATAAGAATAAGTAAAAAGCAATTTCAAAAACTGTGTTGTTTGCATTGAGATGATTTTTTAACTGATGACAATTTCCAACGCAGAACTTGCCGGTTTATAGCCTGCAATGATTAATGTTAAAAGTCCTAAACGTGTCGTTGTCCTCAATATTTAAATGTAATGTATGTAAATATAAAATGTTGCAATATTAAATATAAATTAAATAACAATTAACTTTATTTACTAATTCATAAATTCATTATTAATTATGTTCACTGTTATATTACGAAATTTTTGAAAAAAAAAAAAATAGTCGCTAGTTTATAATAAACGCAAAAAAATGTATTTATTAAAAGAGACGAAACGTTGAATAATTAAATTAAACAAAAAATGATAATGATAATAATAATAAAGAAGTGTATATTTAAAATTTCGTGATTATTACAACAATTGTATTGCTTATGCATAAAAATAAACTTATACAAAGGCTGTTTCGTGTATTGAATGCCTAAAGTAGGTGAAAAAGTATGTTTTTATTTAACGTATTCGCTGACTGACTAATTGTTGTTGGTGGATATTAGACCCGGTCGATTTTTTTCTCTATAAAATCGCATATGCGGGAAATATTCTACGGATCATTCTAAACAAATTTGGTTAAGAGAATATGGGTTTGAAATCGGTTTGGAGCCATCGTATTTAAAGATGGAGAACGGTATCATTCTATGTTAGGCTACTTACGTAATACAGGTTTTAGTTGCGGAATTTTAACGAACACAGGCTTTGTAAGTGTGCCTGCAGCAAGAAGAGAACGCTTTATGGTGCTCACACAAATTCTTCTAAGCAAGTATAAAGAAATAGTTTTCAAATATTTGTAATTATAATTTTCTTTATTCTTTTCATTTATATATAATTTATTGATAATTACAATTTAATAGTGTACATTAATTTTCCTTATATTAAGTTACTTCAGAAGACGGTATATTCCAAGCGGGGGTATTGTATGCACATTTGTAATTATGTTTGTTATTCATTTTATTTGATTAGTAGTTATGTAAATGTAAAAAATCTAATGCTAATTTGTTTTACTTATCAAAAATTATACTAACTTTTGGATTTCTTTAGCACATACTTTGTAGCATTTCCCTTCAAGCAACCTATTAATATACATACATACATATACGTATAGGTACATACAACGTATGCAGATAATATCTATGCATACATACATTATATATATTTAACCTACTTGGCTAATTCTTATGAAAATGTAAGCTTTAACAATTTCCGTGATTTTGGTTGCTTAAAAC